>NW_022060551.1:0-78980 GCF_003285725.1 Scaptodrosophila lebanonensis | reverse complement strand
GCAACGACGAAGCAGAGCAGTGTGTAATGGTCGCCTGCATTAAAATAAAATTAATGTTACTTTTATCGCAGCTCGGTGCTACAAAATTAGCACTTGCGATAAAAAGGGCTAATATTTGTCCCAAAGCTTCAGGGCCCCTATCAGCTGTATTACTCTGAAGCTTTAGTTAGTACAACTCTGGGTTTTGGTTGGAATGTAAAGCGCACCTAACTTTACGCACTTCAGTAGTTCCCTGGAATGAGGTGTTATAAAAGGCCTGATCTAGCTAAAACCGACCTCTTTTGTGCATTAACTTTTGGATGGCCAAGTTCTACAAAGTAGCCACGTCCGTCAGCTACGCCTAACACGTGTTTTGGGTGTTATTCACTGGCCCAAAGGAAAACGGCGTGACACTCTCGAACCCTAAGATTTTGTCCACGTTAACCTGGACCTTCATCGAGTGTAAAACCGTGCGGCTGGAGACGATTTGAAGACCCCCCCAATCTTTATGGCATTTTCCGCCTGTGGGCAACTGCCTATTAAGGGCGCTGCCAAGTAATCGGTGCGCATCCGTCACGAGATTTGCGACTAACCCCTTGTCGCTGCTGTATTGGGTGCAGCCGAATCAAATAACTTCGACATAAGGGTTATTTCCCGGTGGAATTCAAACCGCAGTCGTTGTTTACACTTGGACGAAACATTTGGTTCCAACCGGCAAAGTGAATTGCCGTATGCTACCAGTCCGTCTTCCAAAAAGGAGCTTGCGAACATGCGGGATATATCTTTTTGCTCTGGGTGTCGAAACGTCATTAGCCCAACCTGACCACCGCCGACTTCCCTCTGCCGTAGAAACCATTGCCGCCACCACCACCTCAGCGTTAACTACATAAAATGTGTTACTGCTCACAAAAAGAGCCTATATAGTGTCTAAGTTTGAAAATCACAGTTTCACAATTGAAGAGAGTGTGTGTACAGTGCCTCGAAAGGGAAATGCCTTAAAACCCAATATAGTGCATATACTTATATGTACCAATAGGTACAGTTTTTTTAGCAGACATGTGCATTTAATTTTTTTTGCTATTGTTTTTTTTTCGTGCCCAAGATCAGTGCATACAAGCTTAAACCGAAATAAATTCTCGAAAAGGCATGTGTACAAATATATATCATAATAGCAAAAGAAAATGAACCCGAAAAAAATATGCCTCGAGATAAATAAGACAAATTTAAATAAGCCCAAAATTAACCCATCCATATAATAACACACCATATAAATATGCATTTGCATATAAATGTATGTGCATTGAATGAATCTGTACATAAAACAACGACTACACCTCGCTGGAGGGCCCTTCATCGCTGGAGTCTGTACGTAAGTCTGTATTTATCATTGCTATTGCTTTTGTTTCTTATCTCGTTTGTAAGCCGAAGTTAAATTGATATAATGTGATACATGCATACATATCAATTTTAGTACAGAGCTTTTGCTCGACAGTTATCGCATGTCAATTTACTTTCGTCTTATACTAACTTTTTCTCTTATACTAATATGCCTTTGAGAGAACATATGACAATAACTTAAAATGCGGAGGTCAATGAACCCGCAAAGAATGCGCTGATCTGCAGCACTGACCTACCTCACTATCACTCATGTGAGCTTTTAGTTTAGTTTTGTTTTTTTCATTTAATTGCCTTTAAATAAACTGCTGCTGATTCGGGTAGCTAAATTTTGAATCGACGTTACTTTAACACATAAAGAATAACATGAGAATAAATAACATTAAGCGTATATGCACACACACTTTCTGATTTCACAATAAATTTTTCCAATTTTTTAGACTATAAAATATTCAGCCTATGTTCTTTGAATTATATATATAAATAACTACTTGGCTTAAATTTGTATTTTTTTTTACTCATACTAAATAAGGTTCTTCAATGAATTATACCTATTATGTTTGCATTGTCATAAGAATTTATCCTGCTAATAGATTTATAATTTGTTTGCTCGACAATGTATATCTTTATAATTAATCATGCGTATTATTAAATTTGTTTAAAATGAATTAGTAAAGTTTTATTTTCTGGTGACATGGTGACGTAAAACTAGCTAGAACATTTACTATAGGGGAACTCCATAAACAATACTCGCATTGGAGCTCCATGGTTGGGTGGGTATAGAACGCGAGCATCGACTTCCATCTCAAGATCTCGCAAAATAGCTAGACATATTTTCTGATGCAAGAAGCTATCACTTGTACCGTCAGTTTCCCTCTCCCATTTAATTGGCCTTTGATTTGTTTTAGTTGTTTTGTTGGAAGTAGGCCTTCCAAAATTTAGTTTCAGCAGGGACTCTATAATAATTTAATTTATGTACTTAGAGTCTTCAGGACACAGCAAACCCACCCCACCCCGAAAGAGCTAGGGTATCAAAGGGTCCCGACCTCCGCTGTGACACCGTCGGCTCACGCTATCTGGTTTTTGTTGTTTTTACATCTAGCCAGGATACTTCAATGAGTAGTTTATTACATAAATTTTTGGCGCCCAACGTGGGGCAAAAACTAGATAGCGTTTTACAGCAATGATTAGTTTATTACATAAATTTATGGCGCCCAAAACGTGGGGCTGCTACTGCTTGTGAATAACAAAAGTTATATACATTTAGACCACAACATGTGTGGCGGCTGCTGCATGTGAATAAATAAGGGTACGATGGATTAAGAACATAATTGAAGTGAAGTCCATTTATGCGCAGTAGTAACTCCTCCCAAATTTTTCGAAGCTGTATTTTGCAATATAGAGTTCATTATGACTGATGGCACGTATGTGTTACCTGGCACAACATAATGTTCTTTAAGAGTTGTGATTACGTTTCAATACTTCAGAATATACGTACTGGAACCTGGTATTTGAGTGCGATCGGATGCCTTGCCGACGTTTATTTGGTTGTGTCTTGACTTAATCAAATTCGAGTTGTAAAATCCTAAACAGATAGAATAACATCGCTATCACACTGCTTCGGAGTTTTAGCTCGTTTTGTTTTCGATTGCTTTTTGATTTTGTCTAGATTTTGAGCATTTTGAGTTTTGAAATACTATCGTATACTTTCTGGAATCTTGCGTATTCAGCTAAGATTGGATACCCTGCCGATTGTCACTGTGAGAGCCTTTTCATTGATCAGGTATTCAAAAGTTTAGTAGATATTAAATTGCGTCACCTTCCTTTCGGATCGTAAGATTGATAAATGGTTGTTAGTGTTTATCTGGTGATATTGGACTCCCTTTGTGTCTGGAATAGATGTATCATGCTGCTTCGGCATATCGCTACCGAGCAAGGGCGGTCAATTGAAAGGGTACATACATAGCACGTTTTATTTATCTTTTTATAAATGCAATAGCCCATATAAAATAAAAAAATAAAAAAAAAAAAAAAAAAACACACTACTTCTTGCACTTGAATAATGTCTAGTTGATTTTTGTTCTAGTTATTATGTCAACCAAAAATGTCATATATCAGAAAAAATATATTAAAAAAGTATTATGCCTATTGAACATAGTCCCCAAAATGCGCAATCCTCAGCGGATACTGCCGCAAGGAATTGCAATATTTGTTGTCAGTTAATGACAAATACGCAGTCATGTTTTATTACAAACTGTAAACACATTTTTCACAAAACATGTCTTGAAAGTTGGCTAGAGTCTCACACTGAATGTCCCAATTGTTCCACTGTGCTAGAGGTCCAACAATTTAAATTGGTTATAGGAAATTGCTCTCCACAACCTAAGCAAGTAGATCCTATAGGCCCTGGTCCAAGTCGTCGTCCGGTCACTAGAAATTTGGCAAAAAGCATGAGAGATGCTCAAGGCCCTGACGAAGTTATTGATCCCCGTCCTCTGGACGTGAGCGATGCACCAGTGCCAGAATTAGATGCCAGTCAAGTTACAGTTGCAGCAGACCCTCCTCCACAGCGAATTGCAAACACTAGGAGAAGAGGTCGTCCCAATCGTGTCGGTCATGTACGTGAACAGCCAGTTAATTATTCTACTATACAAGCTATGATTGAACAAACTGTATCTAGAGTAATGTCCTCTTTGAATGTGAGCCCTGTTTCGAATGCTAATTCGTCACAAGTAACGACAGCCGCAAGATCGTCTAATAGTCGTACTTCAGTTCATCCCAGTAAAGTGGCAGAGGTAATACAGAAGTGGAATTTGCACTTTGATGGTTCTTCGGATGGTTTAGGGGTCGAAGAGTTTATTTATCGCGTAAAAGCGCTTACCGATGAAACTCTCGATAGCGATTTTACTGCATTGTGTAAACATATGCACATTCTGTTCGTAGGAAGAGCCAGGGATTGGTATTGGCGATACCACAAACAAGTGGATCACATTGCCTGGACAGATTTTTGCCTTTCATTACGACAGCAGTACAAAGAGTACCGATCAGAATTTGCAAGCAAAGAACAAATACGGTCTCGCAAACAGAAATCAGGTGAATCTTTTTCTAATTTTTATGAAGCTGTAATCGCATTGATTGATAAATCTTCGATAAGGTTTGAGGATGAAGAATTGATTGAAATTCTTAAAAATAATTTGCTCCCAGACATCCGCCATAAGTTGCTGTATCAACCTATTCATTCCATAGGTCAGCTACGTAGACTTGTACAAATGCACGAGAATCTGGTGAGCGAACTCAGTTGTCGCGCGGAGGGAAGACAAAGAATAACTCCAGCTATACCGCGTCGTCAATGTTATGCAGTTGAGGAGATTGAAGTAGAAGAGCACACTGATCCTGACATCGATTTAAATATGGAAAATGAACTCGCCGCTATTCGCAATGTAAACATTACCTGTTGGAATTGCGATGGGCAAGGCCATGTATGGGAAAATTGCTTGGCAGAACGCCGAATATTCTGTTACGGATGTGGAGCTCTCAACGTTTATAAGCCACAGTGCCGAACTTGCAATCGTCGTCGTTCGGAAAACCGCCAGCAGGGTGCATCCAACAACAGCCGGATGCCCCCAACCAATTAACTGAAAATGTCAACAAGGACGCCACAGATTCTCTTGCTCCTGTACAAGTGATACAACGACCGCAAGGGGATAAGAATGTGTCCGTCGCCCCTCAAAGTTTTCGTCCATATCATGAGAGGCTGAGAAATTATTTAGAAGTCAGAAATAGAATCTTCAATGATATTAATCCTGTAATATCTAGAAATACACAACGGATCAAAAACTATTTCCATCAAATTAGGAAACAATGTAAAATGTTAGTCGCGTCTGTTATTAGTAACAAAAATGATATGCGTTGTTATGCGGAAGTGTCATTTTTGCAATTTACTGAGCACGGTCTGTTAGATACAGGTGCGAATGTAAGTTGTATTGGCTCGAGCTTAGCTTTGGAAAACTTTTCTATATTACCTGAGTTTAAAGCTATTAAATCACAGGTAAGAACTGCAGATGGTAAAGCTCATGACGTCATTGGCGTTTTGACCGTCACTATGACATATAAGGGTACTGCAAAATCAATTCAGCTGTACGTTATTCCTTCTATAAAGCAGAGATTGATTTTAGGCATTGACTTCTGGAAAATTTTTGCTTTGGCCCCTAATATTATCAGTTCGTTAGAATTTTCCACTCTCGAGAAAAATGATAATAGCACCGACCATACAATTACTGACTCGTCTTATTATCCACTTACCAGTATACAAAAGCAACAACTGGATGTGGTGAAAAAATTGTTTCCAAACTGTTCAGAAGGTTTGGGTCGCACTCGTTTAATTCAACACCATATTGATGTTGGTGATGCCCGTCCAGTGAAACAGCGTTTTTACCCTGTTAGCCCAGCAGTTGAGAAATTGTTATATGCAGAAATTGATCGAATGTTAGAATTGGATGTTATAGAGCCTTCTTCCAGCGCTTGGAGTTCGCCAATGCGGCTTGTATTAAAACCTAACAAGGTTCGTCTATGTTTGGATGCTAGGAAGTTAAATGATGCCACTAAAAAGGATGCTTATCCTCTACCAAGCATCGATGGTATTTTTGCTCGCTTGCCAAAAGCAAATATAATCTCTAAGCTCGACTTAAAAGATGCATATTGGCAAATTGAGCTTACGGACGATTCAAGGCCCTTGACAGCATTCACGGTTCCTGGTAGGCCTTTATACCAATTTAAAGTGATGCCTTTTGGCCTTTGTAATGCGCCGTCTACAATGTGTCGTCTAATGGATGATATCATTCCCCCTGATCTTCGTCATTGCGTTTTTGGTTATCTAGATGATGTTTGTATTGTTTCTGAAGACTTTTCTTCCCACCTTTCGGTGTTGGTTCGTCTTGCAGAACAATTTCGTCAAGCAAATTTAACTCTCAATATTGAGAAAAGTCAATTTTGCGTGAGTAATGTTAACTACTTAGGTTACGTTATTGGCAGCGGTGGTATCTGTACGGATCCCGCAAAAATTGAGTGTATTTTGAATTGGCCACCACCAAGAAATCTCAAGCAGGTTCGAGGATTCTTAGGCGTATGTGGCTGGTATCGTCGTTTTATTGCAAATTATGCAGACTTGACATGCCCCATCACCGAAATGTTGTCAAATAAAAAGAAGTTTGTCTGGACTGAAGAAGCACAGAAAGCCATGGATAACTTGAAAACCATTTTGACTACGGCTCCTGTGTTGCAAAATCCAGATTTCGCCAAGAAATTCTATCTTCATTGCGATGCAAGTAACTTCGGAATAGGCGCTGTGCTAGTGCAATTATCTTCCGAGGGTGATGAAATGCCAATTGCGTTTATGTCTAAAAAATTGAGTCGTGCACAACGCAATTATAGCGTTACCGAACGTGAATGTCTGGCTGTTATTTTAGCAATTGAAAAGTTTAGGTGCTACTTAGAACTTCAAGAATTCGAAGTAGTTACAGATCATTCCAGTCTTATGTGGCTAATGCGCCAACAAAATGCTTCTGGTAGATTGGCCCGCTGGATTTTCCGTTTACAACCATACAAGTTTACCATTTCACATAGAAAAGGGAAAGATCACGTAGTTCCTGACGCACTGTCTCGAATGTGTGAGGATGAGTTAGCGGAATTAACAGTAGGTCCTATCATTGATTTGGAATCAGATGCATTCTTTGATACAGATTATAAGGAATTGAAAGAAAAATTTACTCTGCAGCAATCCAAATTTCCTGACGTTAAAATTCTAAATCAGTTTATTTACATGAGAACTGAACATGCTACCGGAGTAGAGGAACAAGAACCAAATTCTTGGAAACTTTGGGTTCCAGAACGTTTAAGAGCCGATGTGCTTAAACAAGCTCATGACAGCGTAGTCTCTTCGCATTGTGGTATGCAAAAAACTATTGAAAAGCTTCGTAGAAATCTCTACTGGCCTGGTTTAGCGAGAGATGTGCGCAATTACATTCGTAACTGTGACGCATGCAAGGAAAATAAAGCTCCTAATTGATCATTTTAGTAAATTTCATTGGTTACACCCGTTAAAGAAATTTACTTCGGCTGGGATACAAGAGTTCATGTTAAAGCAAATATTTCACTGTTTTGGAGTGCCCGAGACCATTGTAAGCGATAATGGAACGCAGTTCAAAGCAAACGATTTTAATGCGTTCTTGACAGAATTAGGCATAAAGCATGTTTATACAGCATTGTACTCTCCGCAAAGTAATGCTGCTGAACGAGTAAACCGTTCTCTGTTAGCTGCTATTCGCTCGTATCTGCAACAAGATCAAACCGAGTGGGATAAACACCTTACAGCCATTTCTTGCTCATTACGCTCTGCTTTACATCAATCCTTGGGATGCTCGCCATATAAAGCCTTGTTTGGATTGGATATGATAACACATGGTTCGGATTATCGCTTGTTAAAGGATTTATCGTTGCTAACAGAGCCTGTTGTTCCACTAGATCGAAAAGATAATTTAGCATTGCTACGCAAAGATATTCAAGCAAATATTAAAAAGGCTTATAAACGTAATGCAGCTCAATATAATTTACGATCGAAGCCAGTTTCCTTTAAAGAAGGACAAGAAGTGTTCCGTAGAAACTTTGCCCTTAGCAAGTTTTCGAAAAATTTCAATGCGAAATTAGGACCACAGTTCATAAAGTGCAGAATAGGTAAAAAACTTGGAAATTGCTTCTACCAACTAGAAGATTTTCAAGGTCGGGATATTGGAACTTATCATGCAAAAGATATTCGAAGCTGATTCTCGCTAATCTTCCAATATATATAGTCAGATTATCGTGTGGTGTAATGGTCGCCTGCATTAAAATAAAATTAATGTTACTTTTATCGCAGCTCGGTGCTACAAAATTAGCACTTGCGATAAAAAGGGCTAATATTTGTCCCAAAGCTTCAGGCCCCTATCAGCTGTATTACTCTGAAAGCTTTAGTTAGTACAACTCTGGGTTTTGGTTGGAATGTAAAGCGCACCTAACTTTACGCACTTCAGTAGTTCCCTGGAATGAGGTGTTATAAAAGGCCTGATCTAGCTAAAACCGACCTCTTTTGTGCATTAACTTTTGGATGGCCAAGTTCTACAAAGTAGCCACGTCCGTCAGCTACGCCTAACACGTGTTTTGGGTGTTATTCACTGGCCCAAAAGGAAAACGGCGTGACACTCTCGAACCCTAAGATTTTGTCCACGTTAACCTGGACCTTCATCGAGTGTAAAACCGTGCGGCTGGAGACGATTTGAAGACCCCCCCCAATCTTTATGGCATTTTCCGCCTGTGGGCAACTGCCTATTAAGGGCGCTGCCAAGTAATCGGTGCGCATCCGTCACGAGATTTGCGACTAACCCCTTGTCGCTGCTGTATTGGGTGCAGCCGAATCAAATAACTTCGACATAAGGGTTATTTCCCGGTGGAATTCAAACCGCAGTCGTTGTTTACACTTGGACGAAACATTTGGTTCCAACCGGCAAAGTGAATTGCCGTATGCTACCAGTCCGTCTTCCAAAAAGGAGCTTGCGAACATGCGGGATATATCTTTTTGCTCTGGGTGTCGAAACGTCATTAGCCCAACCTGACCACCGCCGACTTCCCTCTGCCGTAGAAACCATTGCCGCCACCACCACCTCAGCGTTAACTACATAAAATGTGTTACTGCTCACAAAAAGAGCCTATATAGTGTCTAAGTTTGAAAATCACAGTTTCACAATTGAAGAGAGTGTGTGTACAGTGCCTCGAAAGGGAAATGCCTTAAAACCCAATATAGTGCATATACTTATATGTACCAATAGGTACAGTTTTTTTAGCAGACATGTGCATTTAATTTTTTTTGCTATTGTTTTTTTTCGTGCCCAAGATCAGTGCATACAAGCTTAAACCGAAATAAATTCTCGAAAAGGCATGTGTACAAATATATATCATAATAGCAAAAGAAAATGAACCCGAAAAAAATATGCCTCGAGATAAATAAGACAAATTTAAATAAGCCCAAAATTAACCCATCCATATAATAACACACCATATAAATATGCATTTGCATATAAATGTATGTGCATTGAATGAATCTGTACATAAAACAACGACTACACCTCGCTGGAGGGCCCTTCATCGCTGGAGTCTGTACGTAAGTCTGTATTTATCATTGCTATTGCTTTTGTTTCTTATCTCGTTTGTAAGCCGAAGTTAAATTGATATAATGTGATACATGCATACATATCAATTTTAGTACAGAGCTTTTGCTCGACAGTTATCGCATGTCAATTTACTTTCGTCTTATACTAACTTTTTCTCTTATACTAATATGCCTTTGAGAGAACATATGACAATAACTTAAAATGCGGAGGTCAATGAACCCGCAAAGAATGCGCTGATCTGCAGCACTGACCTACCTCACTATCACTCATGTGAGCTTTTAGTTTAGTTTTGTTTTTTTCATTTAATTGCCTTTAAATAAACTGCTGCTGATTCGGGTAGCTAAATTTTGAATCGACGTTACTTTAACACATAAAGAATAACATGAGAATAAATAACATTAAGCGTATATGCACACACACTTTCTGATTTCACAATAAATTTTTCCAATTTTTTTAGACTATAAAATATTCAGCCTATGTTCTTTGAATTATATATATAAATAACTACTTGGCTTAAATTTGTATTTTTTTTTACTCATACTAAATAAGGTTCTTCAATGAATTATACCTATTATGTTTGCATTGTCATAAGAATTTATCCTGCTAATAGATTTATAATTTGTTTGCTCGACAATGTATATCTTTATAATTAATCATGCGTATTATTAAATTTTGTTTAAAATGAATTAGTAAAGTTTTATTTTCTGGTGACATGGTGACGTAAAACTAGCTAGAACATTTACTATAGGGGAACTCCATAAACAATACTCGCATTGGAGCTCCATGGTTGGGTGGGTATAGAACGCGAGCATCGACTTCCATCTCAAGATCTCGCAAAATAGCTAGACATATTTTCTGATGCAAGAAGCTATCACTTGTACCGTCAGTTTCCCTCTCCCATTTAATTGGCCTTTGATTTGTTTTAGTTGTTTTGTTGGAAGTAGGCCTTCCAAAATTTAGTTTCAGCAGGGACTCTATAATAATTTAATTTATGTACTTAGAGTCTTCAGGACACAGCAAACCCACCCCACCCCGAAAGAGCTAGGGTATCAAAGGGTCCCGACCTCCGCTGTGACACCGTCGGCTCACGCTATCTGGTTTTTGTTGTTTTTACATCTAGCCAGGATACTTCAATGAGTAGTTTATTACATAAATTTTTGGCGCCCAACGTGGGGCAAAAACTAGATAGCGTTTTACAGCAATGATTAGTTTATTACAAGTGAACATTTATATACAGTGCCAAAATAACAACAACAACGAGTAAGACATAGTGAGAAAGCAAAACTGACACAGTGAAATAATTAAAATATATAATTAAAAATATATAAATCCAACAACGAGCGGTCCAATAAAGTGGACGGTACACAGTGAAAAAAAAAATAAAACAAGCAAAGCAGTACAGTGAACACAGCGAGAAAACATGAAACAGTGAAAAAAAAAGGACAACATAATAGAAGAATATAATACTTTTTTTTACATATTTTTTTGATACCAACAAAAATCTACCCAGTGCAAATTATCACACAAGAAAAATTTTATTTTTTGTTTTTTTATGTGAACAAAACAAACCCAACAACACAGTGTAGTGACAATACGCAGCAACAGCGAACACCAAGCAATAATATTACAACGAAAGCAACAATACAAGAACAGTGAATAAGAATTTACAACAAAACAAACGCAGCACAGTGAGCGTAAAACAACAACAAAAGCGGCAGTGACAAAATAAAAGCCAAATGTGCAAACGAAAAGTGCATAGAGGCAGTGACGTCATCAGTGATGTGCAGGGTCGTCAGTGATGTGCCATGTCACTTGACAGACGAACCAGTGAGCCGATCCAGTTCGCCACATTGCCTCCATGGTTATTTTGTATTTTATTTTTGGTTTTTTTAAGTGTGAACAAAACCCGAACAACAATAAACAATAGCTGGAACAAAATAAATAAATAAATAAATAAAAATAAAAAAAAGTGAATTTTTACATTGAAACAATACAACGATACAAGGACACATGCAAATAAATCCATTAAAACGAAACCATCCACCAGCAATAAGAAGACAGTAAGAAAAGAAAGTGAACAAAGATGAATCCAGAAATTCAGGGTGAGTACGTTCCAGTAGTCACTAGAAACCCTGGGGTGGGAACCGGCTGGATTTATAGCCGGTCGCAAACAGAACTGGAAGAGTTCTCAGTCGAGTTCGGGTTCGACACGGCGAACCAACTCGACGATTTAAAACAGAATTTCGCGACGTTCATTGCGGGAAAGGCATTGCAGCGCGAAACTTGGGCTCGGTTGGCGGATCTCGAACGGCATTATACGTCGAAATTCGTACCGGCCCCAGTTCCTGAGTCTGGACAATTGCCGCGCACATCGATGACGGGTGCGCCGCGCGATTTCCAGATACCCGGAACTGCTTCGCCTGCATATCTCTCGCCCATTAATGATCGGCTGTTCCCAAATTGGCAACCAAAGCCAAACCTATCGACCGCAAGTCGCGCAATACGCTTCGGGGAACCAAACCAGAACCGGCCCACAGCAGGCAACGTTACGGCCTCAATGGCATGTCATAATACAAGTCCAGAGCGCATAAGAAAATGGGGACTTCGTTTTAACGGGTGCACAGACCCACTGGCATTTATAGAACAACTCGAAGAACGGGCTGTTTCCTACAACATCGAGTTCGACGACCTGCCACGCGCCATGCCGGAGGTTCTAACTGAGAAAGCTGCACTCTGGTTCCGCACAAGCCGACTCCAGAATGCAACATGGGAAACCTTTCGAAAAGAATTTCTAGAATTTTTCCTGCCCTCCAAGTATTTTCAGCGGCTAGAAGACGAGATAAGAACTCGCTTCCAAGTAGAGGGGGAAAATTTTAAAGATTTTGTCGTAGAGCTGCGAGCACTCATGCATCATGCCGGGTACACCGAGGCCCAAGAACTAGATCGTATTTATGAAAACACTTTGCCAGAATTTCAGTTATATGTACGCCGCCATGAATTCCGGACGCTGCCTCATCTTATCCAACTCATTGGAGAGTTGGAGAGTGTCAAGCAGCGTGGTCAGAGGCGCACGCCCATGGCCGCACCCTTCGCCAACACTTCACCGAGCAGGGCGCATACGACTACCGCTGCAACATATGGCCGCGACGGAAACACGAGACCAACAACATTCGAGACGCCACGCAATCCGTTCCGACAACGACCGATGCCGCGGCTGGAACCACCGACGATGACGTTGGCGGTGCCGGGAATGCGGCAAGGTGGCAGTCGGGACGCAGCGAACCAAATGATGACACAGGACTCGCATGTTCCGGGCGATGCTCGACGAGCATGCAGGAACTGTGGCCAGCAGGGCCATTTCCAGGATCAGTGCCGTAACAGACGGGTACTGTTCTGCTGGGAATGTGGACGGCGAGGCGTACGAACCCTTGCATGTTGCCCACAGCGAGCATCGGGAAACGAGCAGCGTCTCCGCTTGACTGGGAACCCAGCGGAGACAGCGCAAGCAACACCCCCAGCCTAGATAGCCAGATGTATATGTGCGAAGGACGCATTGTGGCCAGAGTCCAGATAAGCGGTCAAAGCATAGTTGCCACAATAGACACCGGGGCAACTCGCAGTTTCATCAGCGAAACGTGCTTTGATACGGTGGCTCGACAGGACGAAATCCGCAGCGCCAGCACAAACATTCGGCTCGCCGATGGCTCCAGATGCGAGATAAGCAGAGCCTTACACACGAGCGTACGCCTAGACAATCGCACTGTTCGCATGACATTCCTGGTTATGCCCAACATGCTCGACCCCGTTATCCTAGGTATCGATTTCCTACAGACTATTGGCACGATGATACAATGCGGGACCGTTTGCCTGAAACTTGGACCAGGCGAACCAGAAGCCCCTATGCACAACGAGAATCCTGATCTACCCACTAGCCGGAGAAGAAGCACAACCAAGGTCACATCGCCGCGCCCTGCACCAGCCAAGAATACAAGCGTACCCGTCACTAGCCGGCAGGCCATAGAGAGGTGTTGTCAACAGCATGAAGATGACAATGAGGAGAACAAGGAACCACAGAGTCCCTCAACGACCACGACTACGCAGGCCAGCCCCTTCGACGTCACTGAATTGGCTGAAGAACCCGAGGAACCAGATTACGACTCGGTGTTACAACGAGAACCGGCAGAACCATGGCCACGGGACATACAGCTCAAAGCTCAACAGTTCCTAGACGAGGAGCTACCAAGATTTGACACGCTCAGTGGAGTCACGCATATGGCGAAGCACTCGATCGTCATGAGAGATAATCGCCCAATCAAGCAGCGATACTTCCCAAGAAATCCGGCCATGCAACGTATAATCAATGAACAAGTGGATGAACTCTTGGAGCAAGGATTAATAGAGCCTTCTCGGAGCCCACACAGCGCTCCCATTGTGCTTGTTCGGAAAAAGAATGGCAAGTGGCGTATGTGTGTGGATTACCGGCAACTCAATGAACGTTTAATTCCTGATGCGTACCCTCTGCCGCGCATTAACCACATACTGGAGCGACTACGCAACGCAAAGTTTATAACCACACTGGACTTGAAGAATGGCTATTGGCAAATACCCATGGCTGATGACAGCCGTGAATGTACAGCGTTCACTGTACCGGGTCGGGGTCTATTCCAGTGGCGTGTCATGCCATTTGGACTACACTCGGCGCCTGCTACGTTTCAACGCACTCTCGACACAGTCCTGGGTACAGACATGGAACCCAACGCTTTCGCCTATATGGATGACGTCATTATCATCGGCAAGGACTTTGATGACCACATCAGAAATTTGCGCGAGGTCTTCAGGCGACTACGTCAGGCAAATCTCAGAATCAATCCAGAGAAATGCACGTTCTTCCAACAGAGATTGAAATACTTGGGCCATTTGGTCAGCAACCAGGGCATTCACACGGATCCTGACAAAGTTTCTGCTGTACGAAACTTGGAGCCTCCAACGAACTTGAAGGAACTTCGCCAATGTATTGGGATGGCATCCTGGTATCGCAGATTCGTGCCAAACTTCGCTGCAGTCGTGCAGCCAATGTCCCAACTACTCAAAAAGGGAAGAGTCTGGCGGTGGGGCGAAGAACAGCAAACAGCTTTTAATAATTTGAAATCTTTACTCACCACAGCTCCAGTGTTAGCATGCCCGGATTTTAACCACAAGTTCGTACTACAAACGGACGCTAGCAATCTCGGGATCGGTGCGGTATTAACGCAGGAGATCGATGGGCAGGAGCGAGTCATTTCATACATCAGTCGCAGACTGAGCAAAGCTGAGCAGAATTACTCTGCTACCGACAAGGAATGTCTAGCTGTGATTTGGGCAATCCGGAAGCTGAGGTGCTACCTGGAGGGCTACCGATTCGAGGTGGTGACCGATCACTTGGCACTCAAGTGGCTAAATACACTCGAGAGTCCCCTAGGAAGAGTTGCACGATGGGCGCTGGAATTGCAACAATATCAATTCGACATTCGCTACAGAGCCGGAAAGCAAAACGTCGTGGCCGACGCACTCTCCAGACAGCCTCTGGAAAACATGTATCGAATTGACGCAGAAGGAGAATCATCTTGCCCGTGGATTACGAACAAGATCAAGCAAGTACAGGAAGATCCACAGAAGTTCTCGGAGTACACCCTGGAAAATGGACAACTGTACCGAAACCTGGGTCACAGGCCAAACGACGACGATTACGACCCGTGGAAGCTCTGTGTCCCTAGGAATCATCGTCGCCGTGTTCTCGAAGAGTGTCATGACGCTCCAACAGCGGGTCATCAAGGCATCCGCAAGACGATCATCAGGTTATCCCAGCGGTACTACTGGCCAGGGATGTATCGAGACGCCCGACGTCATGTTCAGAAATGTGAAAGCTGCCAACGATTTAAGGTCAATCAACAGAAGCCAGCTGGAAGAATGCTCACGAGGCAAGTCGATGAGCCATTCACGACACTATGCGCTGATTTCGTCGGACCTCTACCCAGATCCAAGCACGGTAACACTACACTACTCGTTTTCTTCGATTTGTTCTCAAAATGGGTCGAATTGGTCCCCCTTAAAAAGGCCACTGCCACCCATCTGGTACGAGCATTTAGAGAACGAGTCCTCAGCAGGTTTGGAGTCCCAAAACTCTTCGTGTGCGATAACGGCACACAGTTCACGAGTCGGATATTCAAGAACTGCCTAAAGGAATGGGGAGTCGACGTCCAGCATACAGCACCGTACTGCCCCCAGGAGAACCCAACAGAAAGGGCAAATCGGACAATCAAAACGATGATATCGCAGTTCATCAACGGCGATCAGAACACCTGGGACGAGTTGCTGCCGGAGATTACTCTGGCCATCAACTCCAGCGTCTCAGACTCTACTGGTTTCAGTCCAGCCTTCGTAGTACAAGGGCGAGAGCCAAGACTCCCAAGCGCACTATACGACGAGGTGACGCCAGCCACTGGAAGCGAATCTCAAACGCCTGCCGAGAAAGCAGCCCGTTTGAGGGAGATATTCGCCATAGCACAGTCCAACATGCAACGAGCCACGCAAGATCAACAACGCCACTACAATTTACGCCGCAGAGAATGGAGACCGAAACTAGGATCCCTTGTCTTACTTCGACAGCATCACCTTTCAAAAGCTGCCGAAGGATTTGCTGCAAAACTAGCACCGAAATACGACGGACCATTCAAGGTGGTCAAGTTCGTATCCACATACGTCGTGCGCATCCAACGTGTGGGAAGCCGGAGGAGACAAGTTGCCAACGTGGCCGACCTAAAAGAGTACCACACGGATGCAGCGAACAACGACGACGACGACACAGACATCCTCGAGGCTACCCACAACCCTCAGGATTAACCAAGAGAGCACTCGCCAAGCCCAAGTAGTGACCCACTTCCTGAGTATTAGCCAGAAGACATGGCGCACTTACTTGGACGAGTAAATTAGATAATAAGGGGTATTAGCCAGAGACCCCACACTCACACTAGTTTACCTTACGCGCAAGCCACACCTCTAAAACGGAATAAAACCTGCAAAAACAAAGTTATTAACAAGAAATTTTATCTTCCACAGCAACAACAACTTTCGTTAAGCCAAGATGGAGAAAAATACTGGAAGCAGTGCGTGGCAATCGTCGCCGGAGCAGGATTGGGAGGACGACAAGTCTACGTCCCCATACCTTCCCCAAGACCAGGACGGCCAGTCACCAGATGACCCGTCCCCAGCCAGCAGCGCTCCCGACAACGAGTGGCTGTCCTCATCGGAGCCAGAGAACGACGACGGCCAGTCACCAGATGACCCGTCCCCAGCCAGCAGCGCTCACAACAACGAGTGGCTATCCTCATCGGAGCCAGAGAACGACGACGGCCAGTCCGACGAACGATTCAGGACAACACTGCAGCGGGATGAGTGGGACTGGCAAGAGTCACCACCACCTCCCAGCTCGGAGAGCGACACCCCACCGGAACGGCACTATCCCGACAATGTGCGCGAGGTGTACGACGAGGACGCACCACCTCACCGCGGCTTTCGAGGCCCCACATATCCGCCCCGGTTCCAGGGCCATCAAGACGGCGGCTCCTACTCCAGGTCACCAAAGCCGGAACCCCGACGCGACCCAAGGAGCGGACGAGGGGTATACAAGCCCGCCGAGCCGCAGACTGAGCTGGAGCATTACACAGCCAGTCCGGCCAGCGAGTCCAGCAGCGACGACGAGCAAGTCTATTACCGGGAAGTGGTAGCATCTGCCGAAAACTACCAGCACATCACCACTCCCTATGGTGCCCGAGTGACCCGCAACACCACTACTACTGTGGATATCTTCCTACCCCCGGGAGAGACGATGAGCTCAATGTTCAACGTACCGAGAGAGTCACGGCAAGCACTCAGGGGTCGTGAGGAGGCTCGATGCATGCGCGTCGAGCTGGAAGCGACCACCGATGACCGGACCAGCAACCGACAACCAGAAGCGGCAAACTACACGCGGAACAACCGCAACGACAGTTCCCAGCGTCAACCAAGGCGGAACACCTCACCCGAGACTGTCCAACGGCCTACCTGGGAGCCGGCAACATCGGACGAAGAGGACAACCGTCCCCTCTTTCGTCGGCGGTACTCACGAGCCCCGACCAACGCGACCACCAGCGAAGCAGCACCAGCAGAGTGGGGTTGTGGCACCGACGGGATGGAAGGTCGACACGAAGGACCGGAAAATACCCCAGGCCCTGGTCGAGGACGTCATGTCAGGGATGCACAAGCGCACCCGGGCCCGTTACTCCAAAGAACTGGACGGGCAACGATTCCAAGTGGAACGGACGAAGACTCGGAGGGTTTTGATCCATTTGACCCCCCGAAGAAAGGAGAGGATGTAACGCAGTAAAATTCTGCGCCACAAATTGTATTAGCTCTAAGATTTTTCTATTTGTATTATTTCTTGCACGGTTCTGAATAGTGCCAACTTTTGTTACTAGTCTTAAGATTCCACTACTGTTATTAGATCTAAGGTTTCACATTGAAGTTTCTATGCTACTAGATGTAAGTTTCAATTATATTTCACTACACTACATACAGAAAGGGTTACGCAGCAAAGATCTTTTGAATAGGGGAAGAATAAACGAGCTGGCATCACCGCCCACGCGTGTATAGGGATTTTAGAAAAAGAGAATTAGGTCACACGAACGAAGGCGAGAAGGGCAAATGAAAACGGAAGCTCGCTCTCTTCTTCGGCGACCATCAAGACGACCAGACGTGTGTTAGCAGCGAGACATAGGATCAAATCCACGTAAGTTTTGGAAATCAGCCAATAAACGTGGTGCAATGTAGGGCCAATGGCAGCGAAATCCCGAATAAAAGGCAATCTTAAGAATATTTAAGAAATCCGCCCACGCTATGAGCGCAACTTACATATATACCAGGCTCGAGTCCGAATATATGTAAGTTGTGACTGAAAAAGCGAACAAGTGTTGATTGTTATATTGTTGCGTATGAGCCGGCAATATAACGTCAAAACGAGCCCTAGTCCGCCCCGCATTCTCCAGCACCAGCGCCTATTTCATGTATAGCGTGTATGAACCGCGATAGATGAAATAGTCCACTCTTCCAACGGAGTTTTGGAGGTTAGTTTGCAGCGCATGAGCATGCAGACATAACGCCAAAACTACCGGCCGCAAGGCGGCTGACACCCTACAGTGTGCATCGAGTCCCTCTTGTCGCATGGTCCCGTCACATTTATAAATTTTCTTGTAATGAACCCTGGACAGCTGAGTTATACCCCAGCTGGAAATAAAACTTCTTTACAAATTCATTTGTCTTTTGTCTGCTGGCATCATATTACTTAAAGGTCGCTTACCAGTCTCGAAATTTGGTCGGTTCATGTAGTTGATTTGTCTAGTTCGGATGCTGGGATCCACGTCCATAGGTTCTGGGTGTGGCAGCGGTTTTGGTGCCGAAGGGCGAGGTGGAGCAATTGGTTGTTGTTGGTAAATATGTCTGTCACGTTGGTGGAGGTTTGGATAATTTTGGAAATTTCTATGGAGTTGTTGCCCCCATTGTGGTTCTTGACGAAAGTGGGTTGGCTGTTGACGGAAGTTGATTGATTGTTGGTGGTTAACTGAATTACTTGGTGTAATTGTTTGTCTGGGCATTGGAATTGGTTTCTGTCCTAATGGTCGGAAACCGATGGGCTGTGCCCTAGTGGCTGCGTGGTTAGACCTGAAGGTCTTATTCTCAATTTTCAGGCACAAGTGCAGGGCTTGTGGCAGGTCAGCTGGTTCCTTCATGCCCAACAGACGTGGGAGGTCGCCTCTAAGACCCCGAACAAATGTATCTAAAGCTTTATCTCGATAAAGATTAGTCATTAATTGTTCTGATTCCCGTGACAATTCCATGCAACCAATTTTATTTAAAATCAGAGACAGATGTTTGTAGACCGCTTGGTGGAATTCCTCCACTGTTTGGTTGTTGGTCTGAACTATCGTTGTCATCTGATATTCTAACGTACTCAAGTCACGTTTGTCTGCATAGTGCAGTGTTAAGCACTTCGACATGGCACCCCAATTTAATGGAACATTGTATGATTCCAAGGCTATGTCGGCATTGCCAATTATTTTGTTGCGTATGGTATGCAAGATGCCAAAATATTTTGGGGTGCCCCGTTGGGACTCATAGTTCTCTAATATCCCTTTTTCCATGAGTTAAATTGAGAGGGATCTCCTGAGAATTCGCGAAGACACTTCACCACGTCTGGCATTCTATCTAAGTCAGCCAAATTGCCCGATGTTCTGGCCTAATCTCTTGATCTGGTTCATTTAAGAAATTCTGACTTGGGTTGACTATTTCTCTAACTAGAGCTGGCACTTGTTCGTTAATTGCTCGTGTGGCGGAGTCTGTAATAAGGGCTAGCAGTGGTTGCTGTTCCTCCATATTTCTCTGTTGTTGAAATTCTAACTGTCTCTGTAACTGTCGTTGCTGCGATCTTAGTTGTCGCTCCCCTTCTTGTATTTGTTCGTCTAAATCAATAACGGCTGGTCTAATTAAATTATCTTGATTTGCCATATAGCTTATTCGGGAAATTTGGTGTCGTAGTTAATAGAAATGTCAGTGTATCAAAAATAGAAATACAAAATGTCAAAATGCAAAAATACAAAGGTATAAGAATATAAATATGAAAATTAAAGCAAATGTATTGAACGTTTAAAAATAATGAAATATAACATGCAGATGTAAAATCCAAAGTGTGAAATGGTAGGACTAAATGCCAACTTTATCAATGCACTAATATTTTTCTTCGTTGTTTTGACAATGTTGCCCCCTGTATTTGTTATATGACGTGAGTGTGTGTGTTTGTGTGGTATTTTATTTGCCTATATTTTATTTGTGGCTTCGGATTTCAAATTCGTGTGTGTGTGTGTGAAAATATTGGGCAACAATTGTCACTTATTATTTCTTCTTGCTTTACAAGGGATTTTTTCGAGGTTTTATTTATAATTTATTTGTAAAAGGTTCGTATTTATTTATGAAAACTTGTTGAAAACCAAGTAGCTGGTTTTACCCTTTTACCCTGGAGGGTCCTTTAAGGATTCGCAGGATTGGGTTATATTATACTGCTCGAAGGAAATAAATTTCCTTTGTCAACGCAGTTAAGACGTAGTATTTGATCGTTTTACACTGTTTCATTCAATCACCTTGTACTATTCACTTAGCTGAAGGTTTTGTTTATAATTCTTTTTTCGTTTTTTATTTAAAATTTTTGTTTTTATGTTTGCTTATTTTAATGTTTTTGGTTGCAAATTTTCGTTTTTGTGTTAACTTATTCACTAGCTTACATTAGGAGTGTTGTTGCGGCCACTCTTGCCGACGATCCGGTCTCTCCAGATTCCTACTAGGGCTCCTGCGATGCGTACTGCTTGCAAGTTATCCTGCGGGCGAGCCTGACAGGATGTGTGGACCACTGATTAAATTTTATTTGAACAATTAAGTTCCGCACTATTGGTCGACCGCGATTTTGTGCGGGAGTCTTATTCGAACCGAATAGTTTTTTTTCTTTGCCAACGAATTGGTCGCGACGTATAGACTTTTTGCTATGTTGTCCGACCGCACACTTAGAAAACTTTTTGTTCTATCGCGCGTCGTTGGTCCCTGCTCGGGCGCCAGTTAAATTTCACAATGTTTAATTATTGGAAAAAATTATATTTATTCATCGGTCAATTAAGACCTTTTAGTTTGGATACAAATTTAAGACTGAATTTACAAACTTAAGTTTAGCCCTACGCTAGCTGTGGACGCTTTCAGTGACGCTGGCAGCGGCGCTTCCCGTCGGTCGGCGATGCAGCGAACCTCACGTTGAAGAAACTTGGCCATGTCAGCACAATTTGACTTACAGTGAATTTTATGTTGCAACTGCGCTGGCTTGGCATGTGGCGGAAGCCGACGAGACGGTGATTCTGCAGTGCAAGCTGGTGTAACCGAATCGGAGCGTTGACCAGAGTACTTTTAATGTTGTTATTATTAACTTACATACACGCATATGAACACGCATAGGTACGTTATGTAAAGGTATGCTGTTTAAACTGAACATAAACATTTATTCTAATTTAATTTAATTAATTAATTAATTCATTTTTTTTTTTAATTTTATTTTTTTTAAAATTTTTTTTTTTAATTTTTTCTTTTTTGTGGAGAGTACAGGCTATTATACTGTCGGGCTTGCTCGACTGTAGCGTTCTATCTTGTTTTTAAGTAGGTCCTTAGAAACCTCAATTCAAAATCAGTTAGCCACGTTGAACTTGGGACACGGTAAAAATACACCGCAACCAAGTCAGTCGGCTAATAGAGACAATGGAGGATCGCAGGAAGTCCACCTAGATTTACCTAGTGCTTCCCGTGGTAACACAAATTCTCGAGTAGCACCAATAAAAAGTACCCAACATCATGCAGAGTTGGCACATCAAGTTTGATGGCACCAGAAATTGCATGAGAATGGATGAATCTATTTATCGTGTTCGTTCGCTAACAAAGCAAAATCTGAACAACGATTATGATTTGCTTTGCGACCATTTGTATATTTTGTTCGCTGGAAAAGCCAGTGATTGGTATTGGAAATTTCACCGCACTCACTCGAATTTCACTTGGAATACTTTTTGTGAAGAATTCAGGCGACGGTACGAAGAAGTTGAAACTGACTATGACATATGGGAAAAGGTTAGAAAACGTCGCCAGGGCGAAAGTGAATCTTTCGATGACTACCAATATGCCATAGAAGACCATATAGACAGACTTCAAAATCCAGTATCGGAGAATGAATTGGTAGAATTGTTAATTAGAAATGCCAAACCTACCGTTCACCATGAATTACTCCATTTGCCAATTTCAAATCGTTCACAGCTCCGAAGGGAGATTCGTAAACATGAAAAGTTTTATAATGATTTGAAATTGTTCAAACCGAGAGCTTTACGTCCACATGTTTCAGAGTTAATCAGCTCTAACGATATTGATAGTAGTACAGAACCAGGAGAAATGACAGAAGAAGTTTAGCAACTTCAACGTATTTCAACTCCACCTTGCTGGAGTTGTGAAATTAAAGGACACAAATTTATAGATTGTGTAGGTCCACGTAGCATTTTTTGTTATGGCTGTGGAGCCAAAGATATCTATAAGCCAGTTTGTCCTAAATGTACCCAATCGGGAAACCACAAGAGGGATGTGTCGAGTCACCACAGCTAGGCACATCCATAACAACACAAACTTCCATTATTGAACCAGATGTTGTCGTGACAGATAAATGTCACTCACTTAGTTGCAACACTGGTACACAGACTATTGAAACCCATTTAGATAATACAAAACATTTTTCATTTATACCATTACATAAAAGATTGGATAACTATAACTTTATTCGTAATACGATTTTTAATGAAATTTCTAGCTTTAATTTAATTACAAAGCCTAAACGATCAACGAGACGGCTACGTACTTTTTGGAATCGAGTCTGTAATGACAGGAAGAAATTTATTTCCGCTATTTTCCATGAGTCTGATAACAGAATATTTACTAACGTTAAGATGTGACTTTATTAGATTAAGGCGCTACAATCAGCTCCAGTGGTGGTATAGCAGCCATAGATTTGTTAGAAAACCCCCGAAGACGTAAGTGTTCTGGAGTCGTGCGAGCGGCAAACGGCAAAGTTGAAGGCAAAATAGTTACATCTATTAAATATAATGACCGTATATTTGACATAGAATTATTTATCATCCCTGGAATTAAACAAGAAATCATTTTTGGAATGGATTTCTGGGATAAAGCCGGACTTTCAGACAGAATTAGGTCTTCCGCACATATTTCTGAATGAGGAAGATCGGGATTTGCATAAACTCCATGTTCTGTCATTAGAAGAAAAACAACGTCTGCAGGAAGTTATAGCTATTTTTCCATCATTTGCTTCCGAAGGCTTAGGTCGAACGAGCTTGGCAACTCACTCTATAGACGTTGGTGATGCAATTCCGGTTAAGCAACGGCATTGGCCAGTTTCACCAGCTAGCACTTGACATCATAGAGGAATCCACAAGCCCGTGGAGTAGTAATTGTGTCTTGGTCAAGAAAGGGGAAAAATATCGTCTATGTCTCGACTTTAGAGAAGTCAATAAAGTTACTAGACGTGACGCTTACCGTCTTCCACATATTGACGGTATTCTAAGCAGACTACCACCAGCACGTTTCATCACAGGATTAGTCATGAAACACGCGTATTGGCAGATACCTTTAGATGAAAAATCAAGAAAATACACAGTACGGTACCAAATAGACCTTTGTATCAGTATAAAATAATGCCATTCGGCTTATGTAATGCTGCTCAAACTTTATGTCGTTTGATGGATCCTGTTATCCCAGCCAATTTGCGTTCACGCGTTTTCATATATCTTGATGACCTGCTTGTTCTGTCTGATGATTTCAGTTCACACTTAGTGTTATTACATGAAATTGCATTATGTCTTCGCAAAGCCAATCTCACGATTAACATTAGTAAATCCAAATTTTGCATGAAAGAAATTACATATCTAGGATTTATTATCGGCAATGTGCAAATCAGAAAATATCCAGATAAAATAAAAGCCATAACCGAGTTCCCAGTACCCACTACAGTGAAGCAATTACGCAGTTTTTTAGGTCTTTAGGATGGTATAGGCGCTTCATTGAAAATTACGCTACTGTAAGTTTCGCCTTGACAGAACTGCTTAAGCAGAAGAAGAATTTCTCCTGGAATGAAAATGCTCAGAAATCCTTTGAAACTCTTAAATCCAGTTTAACTGCTGCACCAATTCTAATTACTCCTAATTTTGCAGAATCATTTGTTTTACTTTGCGATGCTAGTACATATGGCATCGGTTGCGTTTTAGCACAAAAGCGATATGGAGTCGAACTGCCAATCGCTTATATGTCCGAAAAATTGTCAAAAGCACAACGTAACTACTCAGTTACGGAGCTAGAGTGCTTGGCAGTGATTAAAGGCATTAAGAAATTTCGTTCTTATATAGAAGGGCAAGAATTCACGGTAATAACCGACCACACATCTTTAAAATGGCTCATGCGCCAAAAAGATTTGTCTGGCAGATCGGCCAGGTGGTCAATGAAACTCCGTTCTTTCACTTTTGAAATTTTGCATCGCAGTGGTTCTCAGAATGTAGTCGCAGATACTTTGTCGAGACAAAATGAATTGGAAATTGAATCTATAGATAAAGTATCCCCGATAATCGATTTGGAATCAGACCAATTTACTTCACTTGAATATCAGAACTTAATTGAAAAGATCAATCACAACCAGAATAGGCTGCCTGACTTAAAGGTAGTAGATAAATATGTTATTTATAAGAGGACCCAATTCGCATCTGGTGATGCAAGCCAAGAAGACTCCTCATGGAAACTGTGGGTTCCCTCAGGCTTAATACAATCCGTTTTACATCAGGCACATGACGCACCATGTTCTGCTCACTGTGGTATGAGTAAAACGGTGGAAAAAGTGAAAAGATATTTCTTTTGGCCACGCATGGTCAGTCAGATACGTGAATATATATCTGAATGCCAAGTGTGCCGAACTACCAAAAGTCCAAACAGTGTTTTAAAACCACCTATGGGAAAACCACTTACCTCAGATAGACCATTCCAAAAACTATACATAGATTTGTTAGGACCTTACCCGCGTTCGAAGAAAGGAAACATAGGCTTGCTAATAGTGGTCGACCACAACACTAAGTTCCACTTTTTATGTCCTTTGAAAAAGTTTACTGCACCTAGAATCTGTGAGTACGTGGAAGGATCCATCTTCTATACATTTGGAGTACCAGAGGAGATACTAACCGACAATGGCTCACAATTCAAATCCAGTCATTTTTGAAGCTTCCTAGCTAGTTTTGGTATCGCGCATAGGTGTACTGCCATTTATTCTCCGCAAGCTAACGCAAGTGAGAGACTAAATAGATCAGTATTAGCGGCGATACGAGCTCATATCGGGAGTGAACACACTAAATGGGATGTACACTTATATGCTATTAGTGGAGCTCTGAGAGCCACTCTTCATAGGAGCACAGGATATTCTCCCTATTTTCTAACTTTCGGGCAGAATATGATTTTAAATGGCAAAGATTTTAATCTTTTGCGGAGCTTAGATCTGTTAAATGAAGACACTCGATTAGACAAATACCAAGAGAAAACATAAATAAAGCACATGACGCGAACGCACATAGTTATAACCTTCGTTGTCGAAGTATTCAACTGAAAGTAGGAGATACAGTTTATGCGAGGAATTTCACTCAAAGCAATGCACTTAAAAGGTTTATTTCAAAGCTAGCACCAGTATTTATCCCTGCTCGAGTTCATAAAAAACGAAGCTCTTATTTTTACGAATTAGTGGATGAACGAAATAAACATTTAGGAGTATTCCACCTTAAAGATATTCAATTTAGGAAATAACAAAAGTCTTCAGAACATGTCTTGTTCCATTATCTGCGCTGTAGTATCCGTATACCAACCACTTTTTTTTTGGAATTATGCTTTAAAAATATATATAAAATAAATTTGGTATACGCATGACACACCCTCGTGTAAGTCGAGCTTTCATTGGAAGCCTGACCTTGTAAGCCCTTGATCAAAGAATCGTACGATAATGCCGTTAGAAGCTTTTATGCGTGCAGCTATACATAGGCTTGGTTGCAGAACTTTTTGCTTCAGTTAGTCGAAGAAATAAGAACCAACAAGACGTCAGTGACGGGGAACGCAACTTCTTAAAAATCTGTCCACGTACATAAGAAAATTAAAACAACGCCTAGGAATTCCTCAACTACACGAGTGTTGACCCAAAGAGGTTTATAAGTGAAAGTGTTCATTATTTAAAAAAAAAGAAAAAATGTATGTAGGAGTGTCAGGGGAAAGGACAAATAGTAAAATTGTTTTTGCAGGCTTTTTTTTTTGAGAAGCACTCGCCAAGGCAACTGGCGATGTTTTTTAGCCGGAAACCATGGATGGAATAGCCATAGTAGTCCGAAACATCTGCCGTTCCGGCAACATTTTTATTTAACATTGTTCGCCACATCATCTGTCAACCGTTGCAACTCGCACCACGGCACAGTCCCCAAAACACGGGCGAACGGCCACGAATTAGGACTTTAATGTAGTATTGCTAAAAACCAAAACAAAAGAGCTTTAAGTGGCCCCAGGCACAGTGGAAAAAAAAGAGAGAAATGAAAAATGTTAATAATCCCAATTTTTAATTAGACTCATACATAAAATTTACTTAAAACAATTTAAAAATTTAAAAGTAAATGCTTAACTAATTTAAGTTCTTAAATGATATTCTGGCTTGTAAGTGAACCTCACATGAATTATATATGTATATATTATTGAATTCCAATTTATAATTGATTTTTGTGCGCTAACATACAGCTTAATGCCGCCGTCTACGTCATCATTGGGCCCAACGATAACTACGGATACAGGAGAACGATTTGGTAAAGCTGCGTGAATAAATCAAAACAAAAAAGAACAAGTAAAAAAGCTAAAGTCGGGTGTCCCGACTTTGAAATACTCTGTACATATGTTTACAATAATTATAAAAAATAAAAAAAAAAATGGATCGATTTTACCTCTCTCGGTATTCGAACTCACGTAAAGGGTGTATAATTGCACATTTACATAGCAATTGCGTCTGTGTGAGTGTATGTATGCCTATGCGCATCAATTCGTGTCTGTGTAAGCATTTTCGCAGTCAACCAAACAGCAACATCAACAACAGCCGCGGGCAGCGCTTGAGCAGCGCTGCAGCAGCGCTGCATCAGCAAATATATTTATGGCTATAACTTCTTGTTAAATCGGTCTATCATAATGAAATTTGGCATACGGACACATAATAACTAACTGGGGGTATTTCCAAAATTTTAGTTCGAAATTCCAAGAATTACGGGAGTTACGATTTGCGGGGTAGAGGGGGGAGGGAGGGGAATTCCAAAATATACATTTTCTGCGTATTCACATAAGGCATCTGGGACTAAAATTTGGTGTTCCTAGGTCTTATAGTCTCCGAGATATAGGCGATTATACGAATGGAAAATCGGGAAAACCCCCATAGGGGGGAAGTGGGGGGAAAATCAAAAAAATAAAACAAACTTGTATAGAATACGCACATAACGCATCTTCGTGCAAAATTTGGTGTCTCTATCTCTTATAGTCTCTGAGATCCAGGTGTTCATACGGACGGACAGACGGACAGACAGACAGACAGGGCTAGATCGACTCGTCTCGTCATGCTGATCAAGAATATATATACTTTGTGGGGTCTGCCACGCCTCCTTCTACCTGTTACATTTTTCAGCTCCCGCAAACCTAATATACTCTTGTACATTTCATGTACAGAGTATAAATACAACAAACCGAATTTAAAACTATATATGTTGGAATTTAAAAAAAAAGACAAATTCTGAACAAATTATAAAATGACTTTAAAATTATTAAAAAAAAAAAATATATATATATATATATATATATATATATATATATATATATATATATGTAAGGCATGGGTTGTCGAGGGCCTTACTCCGATTAAATTATACACTCACTTTAGTTTTCTCAATTATTTTATTGTATAATTAACATTAGGTATGTAGGTCTGTTAGGTTATTTATTATTTAACATTTATTTAATTCATCGTTTGATTTTAGCACGAGCACACTCAATACCTCTTTCTGCCTCAACAACTCAGGCCCGACTCACTGATCTGATGCTACTTATGCTGTTACTTCGTTTTCTTTCATTTCCTTCTCTTCCCTTTTGCATATGCCAACTGTCATTTCCTAACCAGGGCTGCAGTATGGCAGGGCTACTGTGTTATATTCTACCACTCCTACATTCGGCCATCCGACAAGACATTCGTCCCGAATGATGGACACCATCTTTTCATAAATTCTGCAACCGTGTTTGTTGTATTTGGTCCCTCATCTTATCCTATCTTTTCCACTACATAGCGCCCATGTCGTAACTTTCGAACTACCTTGTAGGGCCCTAGAAATTTCCTTTTTAATTTAAGTCCTGGTCCAAACTGTGTACGTTTTATTGCTACCATGTCGTCGACTTCATACTCATTCTCAGTTTTCCTAGATTTATTATATGACTGTCGATTTTCTTCCTGAATATGTGCAATATTTTCTTTTACAGCTTTACGGAATTTCGTCTTTTTCGGTTTGCAATTCATTGAGGAGTTCGTCCTCCAGCATCACCTTGAGTTCGGGATCGTTTTTTGTTCTCATATCTATGCCTGTTAATATTTTAAAAGGAGACACTTTAGTACTTCTTGGAGGAGATGTGTTAATAAACTGCTGGACTCTATTGACGTTTTTGTACCAGACTTGTGGATTTTCAGCACATAGCTTACTCAACATAGTAATGACAATTCTATTGATTCTTTCTACCTGTCCATTACCTCGTGGTACACCTGTGGCTATTAATAAATGCTGAATATTTTCTGATTCACAATATTCTTTGAAAACGTTTGAAGTAAAAGCTGTGCCTCTGTCTGTGATCATTCGCATTGGATTACCGAATACCGCTGATTGCTTTTGCAGTTTATCTACAACTTCTTCTGCACCAGTACTTTTTGTTGGGTATAGCCAAACAAACTTGGAAAATGCATCTACAACCACTAATATATGGTTATACTGTTTCTTTGTTGTGTCCATTGGACCAATGTGATCGATGTGAAAAGTCTTTAAAGGCTCATCTGATTTATCGATTGGATTGAGGAAACCTTCTTTCTTGCTATGTTTTTGCTCACCTACGATGCACTCTACGCATGATTTTATAATCGCTTCAACCTTTTTTGCTAAATCTGGTATATAATACTGTTTTTGGATAAGTTCACTGGTCTTTTTAACACCGTAGTGTCCCTGGCGGTGTGCCATTGTAATAATTTCGTGTTCCATCTTTGAGGGTATAACTATTAATTCTCTCACTAAATCCTTGTACAATACTTCGTGTTTAATATAATAATCTTTATAAATTCCTGTTTCTAATGCCTGAAAAATAGCATTTATCCATTCGTCTTGACATTGTGCCTGTTTAATGCTTCATTTTCGTTCCTGCTCTGTGTTCAATTATATATTCAAAATCCTGAAGAAAAATCGCCCACCTTGCTACTCTTAAAGGAAAATCCTGTTTTTTAATGGTCATAGCAAAAGCGTTGCAGTCCGTCACTATTTTAATTTTTCGTCCTAGCAAATAAATTCTCCATTTTTTCAAAGCCTGGATTATCGCGAGAACTTCTAATTCGTAAGACGAGTACTTCTCTTCGGCTGCGGTAGTTTTACGACTCATATACTCGACTGGGTGATAAAGTTGGTCTACGGAATCTTTTTGCATTAGTACAGAACCATATCCATACATACTCGCGTCGCAATGCACATCGGTACTAATCTTTGGATCAAATAAACGTAGAATTGGTGAATTAGTCAAACGTAATTTAAGCTCCTGAAACGATGCTAATTCTTCTGCTTCCATCCTAAAAGTCACATTGATTTTCATTAGATTGGTCAAAGGTCTGGCCACTATGGCAAAATCTTGTACAAATTTGCGAAAATAAGAGGTTAAACCTAAAAAACGTTGAACTGCCTTTTTGTCTCGAGGAACGGGAAAATTGTTAACTGCTGAAATTTTCTCTTTTGGTGGAGTTATCGAACCGTTTTCGATTATATACCCTAGGAACGTTACTCTTCGTTTTAAGAACTGACATTTTTCCCATTTAAGGCCTGAAACTTCTGCCAAACTCAACACGTCCTTTAACTTTTTTAAACCGTCTTGTTCGTCTTTTGAAGGAATGATTATATCGTCCATATACAAAATAACTATTCCTTTGTCTATTAGTGGTCTCAATACTGCAAATATATACCTCATGAATACAGCAGGGGAGTTTGAAATTCCAAAAGGAACAAAACAAAACTCGTATTGCCCTTTTTGCGTGACGAAAGCTGTATATTTTCGGGAATGTATCGCTTTGTAACTTTTCTCGCTGATGGTGCATATATCACTGCCTGAATCGAACAGAGCTGACAAAACATGTTTACCTATCTGGACATTTATGAAAACTCTATTAAAAACGCTTTGCGATAGCTGCTGCAAGTTTGATTTATCTTTCTTTACCAATGCATGTTCATTTTTCACCTCGCATTGATTAGCCTTGTGCCCAAACTCATTGCATTTAAAACATTTTAACATTTTTTTAACTTTGTTTTCGGTTTCCATTCTCTACCTGATGCTATTTTCTCATAAATTCTTAGCTTGTCGCGTAACTCTTTTAATGTAGTTGCCTGGTATAAAATACTTTTATTTACTTTTGAATCTGGAATACCCTCAATGATATATTCAATGATACTCTCCTCATCCAGTTTGGTGTTATTAGCTAAACTCATCATGCTGTAATAATATTCATTTAAACTCTCATCGGATTTTTTTCTTTCTATTTCCCAATAGTTTATGTATTTGCTTTGCCGTAAACTTTGTGCTGAACTCATCTTCTAATGCATTTTTTAGCGTACGCCAATCGTTTAGCCTTTCTTTAGAATTTATAAACAGCTTTGCTCCTCCTTGAAGTAATTGCCTGCCATATATAAATTTTTGCAAATCGTTCCACTGTACAGTAAGAGCATTATTTTCAAACTCTCTTAACCAAGCGACAACGTCATAGCTTCCGCTACCATCGAAAGTTGTCATAGAGTCTTGAATATCTCTTAATGTGAACGTCATTTTGTTGCTAGATTCGGATCCTCTCTCTTGAACGTCTTGCTGTATATTTTCAATTTGCTCTGAAATACCTGCACCTTCTGCTACACTCTCTTCGTATATTGAACTTGCCTCAGAATCTGCTCCCTCAGAATAATATCTCGATAAAGTTTCCTGCAACTGAACTTTTAGCCCCTCTGTTGGCAAACCTAATTCACTTAAAATCTTTTTTAGCTCTGGAACTTTGAGTTGTGCTATCTCGTGGTACAACATAATACGCCTTAAATACAAAGTTAGTAAACTTATTTTTTACAAAATTCATTGGAATATTTGTGTTTTTGTGGTAAACATATATATATGTATATTCAAAAATCTTCTTTTGCTTGTAATTTGCCAATTTGTTAAATATAATTAGTGTTATATTTACTTGTTTAGCAAACTTGCTCCACTGTTTGCCGTTGTGCGATTTTCCACCCTCTTGGCTGCGTCTGGTTGTTTCTTCTTCTGTTCTGTTCTCTTCACCGCCGGTACTCTCTTATTCTGGCAATAAGTCACGCCGCTTACTCTTCTCGCTGTTGTTGCTTACTCTGCTCACCGCTGTTGTCGATCTATGTTCACCTCGCCGCCGTCGCTGCTTACTCTGCTGTTGTCGTAGCTCTCTTGCTACGCCGTCGCTGCTCACTCTGCTCGCTGCTGTTGTCGTAGCTCTCTTGCTACGCCGTCGCTGCTTACTCTGCTCGCTGCTTCTTTTTCGGTACAGTCGATCTCTGCTGTGTAACGGTTGATGCCGATATGAACACCTTGTGATCGTTCTGACCTTCGGTTGTTGCACACTTATGATGTTGTTGCCATCTGTTTGTCTCGCTCGCATGCGTCGGTTTTAAACGTGCCACTCTGCTGTCCCACAGGCTGTCTCACTGGCGCCTTGTTGGTTTGAGTTTCTCAAATGTTCGCCGCTTTCTATGCATTTAGGCGTCCAAAAAAAAAAAAATTATATATATGTAGGAGTGGTAGAATATAACACAGTAGCCCTGCCATACTGCAGCCCTGGTTAGGAAATGACAGTTGGCATATGCAAAAGGGAAGAGAAGGATATGAAAGAAAACGAAGTAACAGCATAAGTAGCATCAGATCAGTGAGTCGGGCCTGAGTTGTTGAGGCAGAAAGAGGTATTGAGTGTGCTCGTGCTAAAATCAAACGATGAATTAAATAAATATATATATATATATATATATATATATATATATATATATATATATATATATATATATATATATATATATATATATATATTTTGTATTTTGAATGATGATCAAAACCCTGAACTTTTGTGAAAATTTAAATATAATTTGTAAGATGAATTTCTAAAGAGTAACTAATGGTCTGTCGATTATCTTTGCCGGAACGATGTAAAATAACATAGTGTAAATGGTAGCAAGATAAGCGGCAATGCCAACATAAACTCCACATTGCCATGGTAGGGTGGGTAAAGACGAGGGACGACATCATCTAGTTCCCTCAGATAGGTAGTCTTCAAATTTAATTTTCTCCTCCCGTTAAATATACCAATATATATACAGTGCACTTAATTAAATGTAGTAGTTCCTGTTGTTTAGGCCAGAAAAGAACCCCGACATTTCCGGCGAGCTAATACCGAGTCTAGCAAGAGTGCACACCCTCTGAGTCTAACAACACCATTAACACCTCTCTTCTGTTAAATAAACATCACTACTGAAACCTGTACACTACACATTTATGGCGCCCAACATAAGAGGCCCGAAACAGCTTATAAGAAAACACGGTTGCTTGCAGTTGTTAAACTATTTAAGCAGGATCCGATTTTCCTTAGAAAGAAACTTAAGCTGGCTTCGCTCTCCAATTTTCGGCTAGATAATCCATCGTTCTACAACAATTTTTTTTTTTTTTGGTTACAAATTTCATAAGTTTATAAAGTAAACGTGCTTGACTCTATTTTAGGATCTTGCGGTTACAATTCTTTCCATTGGGATTGACCGACTAAAATAGAACTAGACGATTCACTGGTATAGCTGTATGAAAATAAACTTTAGCATTGCATTCGGATTGTTTGGATTACAAAATACTGCAGGCTTTGCGGATTTTGTCCAATAATCCAAAGCATGCTTAAATCCGTTCTAATCACACTTTGTACAATAGCGAGTCATACTGAGACCCTATCTATCGTTATTTTATATCTTGTTTCGGCAATAGAGAAAGACAGACCTTAATATTTATATAATCAGAACGAATTATTTCTATATAGTGTTGTACAGTTGTATCTATTTCACATAAATTCTGAGTTGTAAAACTAAATTGTAGTTACGAAAATGTCTGTAAGACACAGTACGGAAGACATTGCGTCAGCTTTAGAAGCGGCAGATCCATTTTGCGGTATTTGTAATGAAGTAATGTCATGCACACACCTTATAGCTAAAACTCCTTGTCAACATAGTTTTCACAAACTTTGTATACTAGAGCAGTTAAAAACAAACCCAACATGTCCGATCTGTCAAGGCGATTGCATAGCCATGGCCCTTACATTTTCAAACAACATTTTGTTTGCTGAGCTTACGGCAGATCAGCGTGAATGAATCTTGGCGTAGTCGCACTTCTGACAATAGACAGAATGTATCTAAAAAAGGTCAGAAAACCGTCCGATCTCGAGGAGCCAGTCCTAAACCAGGCATGTCCACTAGATCCACATATCGTGGTAGATTAGATCGTGTCCTTTGCGAACCTCCACAAAGTTCAAACCTTTCTCTTAGTACTCCTGTAGAGATAGAAAATTACGTCCAATCTACTGTGAGCGCACATCAATCGGCCTTATTTGAAAGCCTCACATCATTTTTAAGTAGGTCCTTAGAAACCTCAATTCAAAATCAGTTAGCCACGTTGAACTTGGGACAGCGTAAAAATACACCGCAACCAAGTCAGTCGGCTAATAGAGACAATGAAGGATCGCAGGAAGTCCACCCAGATTTACCTAGTGCTTCCCGTGGTAACACAAATTCTTGAGTAGCACCAGAAAAAGTACCCAACATCATGCAGAGTTAGCACATCAAGTTTGATGGCACCAGAAATTGCATGAGAATGGATGAATCTATTTATCGTGTTCGTTCGCTAACAAAGCAAAATCTGAACAACGATTATGATTTGCTTTGCGACCATTTGTATATTTTGTTCGCTGGAAAAGCCAGTGATTGGTATTGGAAATTTCACCGCACTCACTCGAATTTCACTTGGAATACTTTTTGTGAAGAATTCAGGCGACGGTACGAAGAAGTTGAAACTGACTATGACATATGGGAAAAGGTTAGAAAACGTCGCCAGGGCGAAAGTGAATCTTTCGATGACTACCAATATGCCATAGAAGACCATATAGACAGACTTCAAAATCCAGTATCGGAGAATGAATTGGTAGAATTGTTAATTAGAAATGCCAAACCTACCGTTCACCATGAATTACTCCATTTGCCAATTTCAAATCGTTCACAGCTCCGAAGGGAGATTCGTAAACATGAAAAGTTTTATAATGATTTGAAATTGTTCAAACCGATAGCTTTACGTCCACATGTTTCAGAGTTAATCAGCTCTAACGATATTGATAGTAGCACAGAACCAGGAGAAATGACAGAAGAAGTTTTGCAACTTCAACGTATTTCAACTCCACCTTGCTGGAATTGTGACATTAAAGGACACAAATTTATAGATTGTGTAGGTCCACGTAACATCTTTTGTTATGGCTGTGGAGCCAAAGATATCTATAAGCCAGTTTGTCCTAAATGTACCCAATCGGGAAACCACAAGAGGGATGTGTCGAGTCACCACAGCTAGGCACATCCATAACAACACAAACTTCCATTATTGAACCAGATGTTGTCGTGACAGATAAATGTCACTCACTTAGTTGCAATACTGGTACACAGACTATTGAAACCCATTTAGATAATACAAAACATTTTTCATTTATACCATTACATAAAAGATTGGATAACTATAACTTTATTCGTAATACGATTTTTAATGAAATTTCTAGCTTTAATTTAATTACTTTTTGGAAACGAGTCTGTAATGACAGGAAGAAATTTATTTACGCTATTTTCCATGAGTCTGACAGAATATTTACTAACGTTCAGATTGAAAACAAAGAATATGTGACTTTATTAGATTCAGGCGCTACAATCAGCTGCAGTGGCGGTATAGCAGCCATAGATTTGTTAGAAAACCCCCGAAGATGTAAGTGTTCTGGAGTCGTGCGAGCGGCAAACGGCACTGAAAGCAAAGGTGAAGGCAAAATAGTTACATCTATTAAATATAATGACCGCATATTTGACATAGAATTATTTATCATCCCTGGAATTAAACAAGAAATCATTTTTGGAATGGATTTCTGGGATAAAGCCGGACTTTCAGACAGAATTAGGTCTTCCGCACATATTTCTGAATGAGGAAGATCGGGATTTGCGTAAATTCCATGTTCTGTCATTAGAAGAAAAACAACGTCTGCAGGAAGTTATAGCTATTTTTCCATCATTTGCTTCCGAAGGCTTAGGTCGAACGAGCTTGGCAACTCACTCTATAGACGTTGGTGATGCAATTCCGGTTAAGCAACGGCATTGACCAGTTTCACCAGCTAGCACTTGACGTCATAGAGGAATCCACAAGCCCGTGGAGTAGTAATTGTGTCTTGGTCAAGAAAGGGGAAAAATATCGTCTATGTCTCGACTTTAGAGAAGTCAATAAAGTTACTAGACGTGACGCTTACCCTCTTCCACATATTGACGGTATTCTAAGCAGACTACCACCAGCACGTTTCATCACAGGATTAGACATGAAACACGCGTATTGGCAGATACCTTTAGATGAAAAATCAAGGAAATACACAGTACGGTACCAAATAGACCTTTGTATCAGTATAAAATAATGCCATTCGGCTTATGTAATGCTGCTCAAACTTTATGTCGTTTGATGGATCATGTTATCCCAGCCAATTTGCGTTCACGCGTTTTCATATATCTTGATGATCTGCTTGTTCTGTCTGACGATTTCAGTTCACAGTTAGTGTTATTACATGAAATTGCATTATGTCTTCGCAAAGCCAATCTCACGATTAACATTAGTAAATCCAAATTTTGCATGAAAGAAATTACATATCCAGGATTTATTATCGGCAATGTGCAAATCAGAAAATATCCAGATAAAATAAAAGCCATAACCGAGTTCCCAGTACCCACTACAGTGAAGCAATTACGCAGTTTTTTAGGTCTTTCAGGATGGTATAGGCGCTTCATTGAAAATTACGCTACTGTAAGTTTCGCCTTGACAGAACTGCTTAAGCAGGAATGAAAATTCTCAGAAATCCTATGAAACTCTTAAATCCAGTTTAACTGCTGCACCAATTCTAATTACTCCTAATTTTGCAGAATCATTTGTTTTACTTTGCGATGCTAGTACATATGGCATCGGTTGCGTTTTAGCACAAAAGCGATATGGAGTCGAACTGCCAATCGCTTATATGTCCGAAAAATTGTCAAAAGCACAACGTAACTACTCAGTTACGGAGCTAGAGTGCTTGGCAGTGATTAAAGGCATTAAGAAATTTCGTTCTTATATAGAAGGGCAAGAATTCACGGTAATAACCGAAAGATTTGTCTGGCAGATCGGCCAGGTGGTCAATGAAACTCTGTTCTTTCACTTTTGAAATTTTGCATCGCAGTGGTTCTCAGAATGTAGTCGCAGATACTTTGTCGAGACAAAATGAATTGGAAATTGAATCTATAGATAAAGTATCCCCGATAATCGATTTGGAATCAGACGAATTTACTTCACTTGAATATCAGAACTTAATTGAAAAGATCAATCACAACCAGGATAGGCTGCCTGACTTAAAGGTAGTAGATAAATATGTTTATAAGAGGACCCAATTCGCATCTGGTGATGCAAGCCAAGAAGACTCCTCATGGAAACAATCCGTTTTACATCAGGCCCATGACGCGCCATGTTCTGCTCACTGTGGTATGAGTAAAACGGTGGAAAAAGTGATAAGATATTTCTTTTGGCCACGCATGGTCAGTCAGATACGTGAATATATATCTGAATGCCAAGTGTGCCGAACTACCAAAAGTCCAAACAGTGTTTTAAAACCACCTATGGGGAAACCACTTACCACGGATAGACCATTCCAAAAACTATACATAGATTTGTTAGAACCTTACCCGCGTTCGAAGAAAGGAAACATAGGCTTGCTAATAGTGGTCGACCAGAACACTAAGTTCCACTTTTTATGTCCTTTGAAAAAGTTTACTGCACCTAGAATCTGTGAGTACGTGGAAGGATCCATCTTCTATACATTTGGAGTACCAGAGGAGATACTAACCGACAATGGCTCACAATTCAAATCCAGTCATTTTTGAAGCTTCCTAGCTAGTTTTGGTATCGCGCATAGGTGTACTGCCATTTATTCTCCGCAAGCTAACGCAAGTGAGAGACTAAATAGATCAGTATTAGCGGCGATACGAGCTCATATCGGGAGTGAACACACTAAATGGGATGTAAACTTAAATGCTATTAGAGGAGCTCTGAGAGCCACTCTTCATAGGAGCACAGGATATTCTCCCTATTTTCTAACTTTCGGGCAGAATATGATTTTAAATGGCAAAGATTTTAATCTTTTGTGGAGCTTAGATCTGTTAAATGATGACACTCGATTAGACAAGGCAGATAATTTGCAATTAGCCCGTCAAATAGCAAGAGAAAACATAAATAAAGCACATGACGCGAACGCACATAGTTATAACCTTCGTTGTCGAAGTATTCAACTGAAAGTAGGAGATACAGTTTATGCGAGGAATTTCACTCAAAGCAATGCACTTAAAAGGTTTATTTCAAAGCTAGCACCAGTATTTATCCCTGCTCGAGTTCATAAAAAACGAAGCTCTTATTTTTACGAATTAGTGGATGAACGAAATAAACATTTAGGAGTATTCCACCTTAAAGATATTCAATTTAGGAAATAACAAAAGTCTTCAGAACATGTCTTGTTCCATTATCTGCGCTGTAGTATCCGTATACCAACCACTTTTTTTTTTGGAATTATGCTTTAAAAATATATATAAAATAAATTTGGTATACGCATGACACACCCTCGTGTAAGTCGAGCTTTCATTGAAAGCCTGACCTTGTAAGCCCTTGATCAAAGCATCGTACGATAATGCCGTTAGAAGCTTTTATGCGTGCAGCTATACATAGGCTTGGTTGCAGAACTTTTTGCTTCAGTTAGTCGAAGAAATAAGAACCAACAAGACGTCAGTGACGGAGAACGCAACTTCTTAAAAATCTGTCCACGTGCATAAGAAAATTAAAACAACGACTAGGAATTCCTCAACTACACGAGTGTTGACCCAAAGAGGTTTATAAGTGAAAGTGTTCATTATTTAAAAAAAAAGAAAAAATGTATGTAGGAGTGTCAGGGGAAAGGACAAATAGTAAAATTGTTTTTGCAGGCTTTTTTCTGAGAAGCACTCGCCAAGGCAACTGGCGATGTTTTTTAGCCGGAAACCATGGATGGAATAGCCATAGTAGTCCGAAACATCTGCCGTTCCGGCAACATTTTTATTTAACATTGTTCGCCACATCACCTGTCAGCCGTTGCAACTCGCACCACGGCACAGTCCCCAAAACGGGCGAACGGCCACGAATTAGGACTTTAATGTAGTATTGCTAAAAACCAAAACAAAAGAGCTTTAAGTGGCCCCAGGCACAGTGGAAAAAAAAGAGAGAAATGAAAAATGTTAATAATCCCAATTTTTAATTAGACTCATACATAAAATTTACTTAAAACAATTTAAAAATTTAAAAGTAAATGCTTAGTTAAGTTAAATTAGTTAATTTAAGTTCATAAATGATATTCTGGCTTGTAAGTGAACCTCACATGAATTATATATGTATATATTATTGAATTCCAATTTATAATTGATTTTTGTGCGCTAACATACAGCTTAATGCCGCCGTCTACGTCATCATTGGGCCCAACGATAACTACGGATACAGGAGAACGATTTGGTAAAGTTGCGTGAGTAAATCAAAACAAAAAAGAAAAATAAAGTTAAAAATACAACAAACCGAATTTAAAACTATATATGTTGGAATTTAAAAAAAAAAGACAAATTCTGAACAAATTATAAAATGACTTTAAAATTATTCAAAAAAAATATATATATATATAAATATATATATATATATATATATATATATATATATATATATATATATATATATATATATATATATATATATATATATATATATATATATATATATATATATATATATATATAAGCAGGATTTTCCTAAAAAAGAAACTTAAGCTGGCTTCGCTCTCCAATTTTCGGCTAGATAATCCATCGTTCGACAACAATTTGTAATGAAGTATATATATATATATATATATATATCTTCCCAGTATGCACCGAATCGGCGTGTCGGCGCTAAGGTTTTCACCGAATTGCTCTTGATGCGCGTTTTACGAATTGCTTCCAATTTAATTTTCCCCTCCCGTTAAATATACCAATATATATACAGTGCACTTAATTAAATGTAGTAGTTCCTGTTGTTTAGGCCAGAAAAGAACCCCGACATTTCCGGCGAGCTAATACCGAGTCTAGCAAGAGTGCACACCCTCTGAGTCTAACAACACCATTAACACCTCTCTTCTGTTAAATAAACATCACTACTGAAACCTGTACACTACACATTTATGGCGCCCAACATAAGAGGCCCGAAACAGCTTATAAGAAAACACGGTTGCTTGCAGTTGTTAAACTATTTAAGCAGGATCCGATTTTCCTTAGAAAGAAACTTAAGCTGGCTTCGCTCTCCAATTTTCGGCTAGATAATCCATCGTACTACAACAATTTTTTTTTTTGGTTACTCATTTCATAAGTTTATAAAGTAAACGTGCTTGACTCTATTTTAGGATCTTGCGGTTACAATTCTTTCCATTGGGATTGACCGACTAAAATAGAACTAGACGATTCACTGGTATAGCTGTATGAAAATAAACTTTAGCATTGCATTCGGATTGTTTGGATTACAAAATACTGCAGGCTTTGCGGATTTTGTCCAATAATCCAAAGCATGCTTAAATCCGTTCTAATCACACTTTGTACAATAGCGAGTCATACTGAGACCCTATCTATCGTTATTTTATATCTTGTTTCGGCAATAGAGAAAGACAGACCTTAATACTTATATAATCAGAACGAATTATTATACTCTGTACATGAAATGTACAAGAGTATATTAGGTTTGCGGGAGCTGAAAAATGTAACAGGCAGAAGGAGGCGTGGCAGACCCCACAAAGTATATATATTCTTGATCAGCATGACGAGACGAGTCGATCTAGCCCTGTCTGTCTGTCTGTCCGTCTGTCCGTCCGTATGAACACCTGGATCTCAGAGACTATAAGAGATAGAGACACCAAATTTTGCACGAAGATGCGTTATGTGTGTATTCTATACGAGTTTGTTTTATTTTTTTGATTTTCCCCCCCACTTCCCCCCTATGGGGGTTTTCCCGATTTTCCATTCGTATAATCGCCTATATCTCGGAGACTATAAGACCTAGGAACACCAAATTTTAGTCCCAGATGCCTTATGTGAATACGCAGAAAATGTATATTTTGGAATTCCCCTCCCTCCCCCCTCTACCCCGCAAATCGTAACTCCCGTAATTCTTGGAATTTCGAACTAAAACTTTGGAAATGCCCCCAGTTAGTTATTATGTGTCCGTATGCCAAATTTCATTATGATAGACCGATTTAACAAGAAGTTATAGCCATAAATATATTTGCTGATGCAGCGCTGCTGCAGCGCTGCTCAAGCGCTGCCCGCGGCTGTTGTTGATGTTGCTGTTTGGTTGACTGCGAAAATGCTTACACAGACACGAATTGATGCGCATAGGCATACATACACTCACACAGACGCAATTGCTATGTAAATGTGCAATTATACACCCTTTACGTGAGTTCGAATACCGAGAGAGGTAAAATCGATCAAATTTTTTTTTTTTTTTTTCTTAATTTTTTTTATTTTCTATAATTATTGTAAACATATGTACAGAGTATTTCAAAGTCGGGACACCCGACTTTAGCTTTTTTACTTGTTTCTATATAGTCTGAGTAAAACCCAGTTGTATCTATTTCACATAAATTCTGAGCAGATCCATTTTGCGGTATTTGTAATGAAGTAATGTCATGCACACACCTTATAGCTAAAACTCCTTGTCAACATAGTTTTCACAAACTTTGTATACTAGAGCAGTTAAAAACAAACCCAACATGTCCGATCTGTCAAGGCGATTGCATAGCCATGGCCCTTACATTTTCAAACAACATTTTGTTTGCTGAGCTTACGGCAGATCAGCGTGAATGAATCTTGGCGTAGTCGCACTTCTGACAATAGACAGAATGTATCTAAAAGAGGTCAGAAAACCGTCCGATCTCGAGGAGCCAGTCCTAAACCAGGCATGTCCACTAGATCCACATATCGTGGTAGATTAGATCGTGTCCTTTGCGAACCTCCACAAAGTTCAAACCTTTCTCTTAGTACTCCTGTAGAGATAGAAAATTACGTCCAATCTACTGTGAGCGCACATCAATCGGCCTTATTTGAAAGCCTCACATCATTTTTAAGTAGGTCCTTAGAAACCTCAATTCAAAATCAGTTAGCCACGTTGAACTTGGGACAACGTAAAAATACACCGCAACCAAGTCAGTCGGCTAATAGAGACAATGAAGGATCGCAGGAAGTCCACCCAGATTTACCTAGTGCTTCCCGTGGTAACACAAATTCTTGAGTAGCACCAGAAAAAGTACCCAACATCATGCAGAGTTGGCACATCAAGTTTGATGGCACCAGAAATTGCATGAGAATGGATGAATCTATTTATCGTGTTCGTTCGCTAACAAAGCAAAATCTGAACAACGATTATGATTTGCTTTGCGACCATTTGTATCTTTTGTTCGCTGGAAAAGCCAGTGATTGGTATTGGAAATTTCACCGCACTCACTCGAATTTCACTTGGAATACTTTTTGTGAAGAATTCAGGCGACGGTACGAAGAAGTTGAAACTGACTATGACATATGGGAAAAGGTTAGAAAACGTCGCCAGGGCGAAAGTGAATCTTTCGATGACTACCAATATGCCATAGAAGACCTTATAGATAGACTTCAAAATCCAGTATCGGAGAATGAATTGGTAGAATTGTTAATTAGAAATGCCAAACCTACCGTTCACCATGAATTACTCCATTTGCCAATTTCAAATCGTTCACAGCTCCGAAGGGAGATTCGTAAACATGAAAAGTTTTATAATGATTTGAAATTGTTCAAACCGATAGCTTTACGTCCACATGTTTCAGAGTTAATCAGCTCTAACGATATTGATAGTAGCACAGAACCAGGAGAAATGACAGAAGAAGTTTTGCAACTTCAACGTATTTCAACTCCACCTTGCTGGAATTGTGACATTAAAGGACACAAATTTATAGATTGTGTAGGTCCACGTAACATCTTTTGTTATGGCTGTGGAGCCAAAGATATCTATAAGCCAGTTTGTCCTAAATGTACCCAATCGGGAAACCACAAGAGGGATGTGTCGAGTCACCACAGCTAGGCACATCCATAACAACACAAACTTCCATTATTGAACCAGATGTTGTCGTGACAGATAAATGTCACTCACTTAGTTGCAATACTGGTACACAGACTATTGAAACCCATTTAGATAATACAAAACATTTTTCATTTATACCATTACATAAAAGATTGGATAACTATAACTTTATTCGTAATACGATTTTTAATGAAATTTCTAGCTTTAATTTAATTACAAAGCCTAAACGATCAACGAGACGGCTACGTACTTTTTGGAAACGAGTCTGTAATGACAGGAAGAAATTTATTTACGCTATTTTCCATGAGTCTGATAACAGAATATTTACTAACGTTCAGATTGAAAACAAAGAATATGTGACTTTATTAGCTTAAGGCGCTACAATCAGCTCCAGTGGTGGTATAGCAGCCATAGATTTGTTAGAAAACCCCCGAAGACGTAAGTGTTCTGGAGTCGTGCGAGCGGCAAACGGCACTGAAAGCAAAGTTGAAGGCAAAATAGTTACATCTATTAAATATAATGACCGCATATTTGACATAGAATTATTTATCATCCCTGGAATTAAACAAGAAATCATTTTTGGAATGGATTTCTGGGATAAAACCGGACTTTCAGACAGAATTAGGTCTTCCGCACATATTTCTGATTGAGGAAGATCGGGATTTGCATAAACTCCATGTTCTGTCATTAAAAGAAAAACAACGTCTGCAGGAAGTTATAGCTATTTTTCCATCATTTGCTTCCGAAGGCTTAGGTCGAACGAGCTTGGTGATGCAATTCCGGTTAAGCAACGGCATTGGCCAGTTTCACCAGCTAGCACTTGACGTCATAGAGGAATCCACAAGCCCGTGGAGTAGTAATTGTGTCTTGGTCAAGAAAGGGGAAAAATATCGTCTATGTCTCGACTTTAGAGAAGTCAATAAAGTTACTAGACGTGACGCTTACCCTCTTCCACATATTGACGGTATTCTAAGCAGACTACCACCAGCACGTTTCATCACAGGATTAGACATGAAACACGCGTATTGGCAGATACCTTTAGATGAAAAATCAAGGAAATACACAGTACGGTACCAAATAGACCTTTGTATCAGTATAAAATGATGCCATTCGGCTTATGTAATGCTGCTCAAACTTTATGTCGTTTGATGGATCATGTTATCCCAGCCAATTTGTGTTCACGCGTTTTCATATATCTTGATGACCTGCTTGTTCTGTCTGACGATTTCAGTTCACACTTAGTGTTATTACATGAAATTGCATTATGTCTTCGCAAAGCCAATCTCACGATTAACATTAGTAAATCCAAATTTTGCATGAAAGAAATTACATATCCAGGATTTATTATCGGCAATGTGCAAACCAGAAAACATTCAGATAAAATAAAAGCCATAACCGAGTTCCCAGTACCCACTACAGTGAAGCAATTACGCAGTTTTTTAGGTCGTTCAGGATGGTATAGGCGCTTCATTGAAAATTACGCTACTGTAAGTTTCGCCTTGACAGAACTGCTTAAGCAGAAGAAGAAGTTCTCCTGGAATGAAAATGCTCAGAAATCCTATGAAACTCTTAAATCCAGTTTAACTGCTGCACCAATTCTAATTACTCCTAATTTTGCAGAATCATTTGTTTTACTTTGCGATGCTAGTACATATGGCATCGGTTGCGTTTTAGCACAAAAGCGATATGGAGTCGAACTGCCAATCGCTTATATGTCCGAAAAATTGTCAAAACCACAACGTAACTACTCAGTTACGGAGCTAGAGTGCTTGGCAGTGATTAAAAGTCAATGAAACTCCGTTCTTTCACTTTTGAAATTTTGCATCGCAGTGGTTCTCAGAATGTAGTCGCAGATACTTTGTCGAGACAAAATGAATTGGAAATTGAATCTATAGATAAAGTATCCCCGATAATCGATTTGTAATCAGACGAATTTACTTCACTTGAATATCAGAACTTAATTGAAAAGATCAATCACAACCAGGATAGGCTGCCTGACTTAAAGGTAGTAGATAAATATGTTTATAAGAGGACCCAATTCGCATCTGGTGATGCAAGCCAAGAAGACTCCTCATGGAAACTGTGGGTTCCCTCAGGCTTAATACAATCCGTTTTACATCAGGCACATGACGCACCATGTTCTGCTCACTGTGGTATGAGTAAAACGGTTGAAAAAGTGAAAAGATATTTCTTTTGGCCACGCATGGTCAGTCAGATACGTGAATATATATCTGAATGCCAAGTGTGCCGAACTACCAAAAGTCCAAACAGTGTTTTAAAACCACCTATGGGAAAACCACTTACCTCAGATAGACCATTCCAAAAACTATACATAGATTTGTTAGGACCTTACCCGCGTTCGAAGAAAGGAAACATAGGCTTGCTAATAGTGGTCGACCACAACACTAAGTTCCACTTTTTATGTCCTTTGAAAAAGTTTACTGCACCTAGAATCTGTGAGTACGTGGAAGGATCCATCTTCTATACATTTGGAGTACCAGAGGAGATACTAACCGACAATGGCTCACAATTCAAATCCAGTCATTTTTGAAGCTTCCTAGCTAGTTTTGGTATCGCGCATAGGTGTACTGCCATTTATTCTCCGCAAGCTAACGCAAGTGAGAGACTAAATAGATCAGTATTAGCGGCGATACGAGCTCATATCGGGAGTGAACTCACTAAATGGGATGTAAACTTAAATGCTATTAGAGAAGCTCTGAGAGCCACTCTTCATAGGAGCACAGGATATTCTCCCTATTTTCTAACTTTCGGGCAGAATATGATTTTAAATGGCAAAGATTTTAATCTTTTGCGGAGCTTAGATCTGTTAAATGATGACACTCGATTAGACAAGGCAGATAATTTGCAATTAGCCCGTCAAATAGCAAGAGAAAACATAAATAAAGCACATGACGCGAACGCACATAGTTATAACCTTCGTTGTCGAAGTATTCAACTGAAAGTAGGAGATACAGTTTATGCGAGGAATTTCACTCAAAGCAATGCCCTTAAAAGGTTTATTTCAAAGCTAGCACCAGTATTTATCCCTGCTCGAGTTCATAAAAAACGAAGCTCTTATTTTTACGAATTAGTGGATGAACAAAATAAACATTTCGGAGTATTCCACCTTAAAAATATTCAATTTAGGAAATAACAAAAGTCTTCAGAACATGTGCCCCAGGCACAGTGGGAAAAAAAGACAGAAATGAAAAATGTTAATAATCCCACTTTTTAATTAGACTCATACATAAAATTTACTTAAAACAATTTAAAAATTTAAAAGTAAATGCTTAACTAATTTAAGTTCTTAAATGATATTCTGGCTTGTAAGTGAACCTCACATGAATTATATATGTATATATTATTGAATTCCAATTTATAATTGATTTTTGTGCGCTAACATACAGCCTAATGCCGCCGTCTACGTCATCATTGGGCCCAACGATAACTACGGATACAGGAGAACGATTTGGTAAAGCTGCGTGAGAAAATCAAAAAGTATAAGAAAGTTAAAAATACAACAAACCGAATTTAAAACTATATATGTTGGAATTTAAAAAAAAAAAGACAAATTCTGAACAAATTATAAAATGACTTTAAAATTAATTTATATATATATATATATATATATATATATATATATATATATATATATATATATATATATATATATATATATATATATATATATATATATATATATATATATATAAACAAATTATGGTTCACAATTGCTACACTCATTAAGAAAAATAAACTTGAAATAAATTTTCTTAAAAAATAATTCCTAATTTGATAATTTAAATGTACTCAGTTAAAATGTTCCGATATATAATAAGTTGAATATCTCCATTTGTATTTTGAATGATGATTAAAACCCTGAACTTTTGTGAAAATTTAAATATAATTTGTAAGATGAATTTCTAAAGAGTAATTAATGGTCTGTCGATTATCTTTGCCGGAACGATGTAAAATAACATAGTGTAAATTGTAGCAAGATAAGGGGCAATGCCAACATAAACTCCACATTGCCATGGTAGGGTGGGTAAAGACGAGGGACTACGAAGGACGACATCATCTAGTTCCCTCAGATAGGTAGTCTTCACAGTATGCACCGAATCGGCATGTCGGCGCTAAGGTTTTCACCGAATTGCTCTTGATGCGCGTTTTACGAATTGCTTCCAATTTAATTTTCTCCTCCCGTTAAATATACCAATATATATACAGTGCACTTAATTAAATGTAGTAGTTCCTGTTGTTTAGGCCAGAAAAGAACCCCGACATTTCCGGCGAGCTAATACCGAGTCTAGCAAGAGTGCACACCCTCTGAGCTTAACAGCACCATTAACACCTCTCTTCAGCTATTTAACATCACTACTGAAACCTGTAAACTACACATTTATGGCGCCCAACATAAGAGGCCCGAAACAGCTTATAAGAAAACACGGTTGCTTGCAGTTGTTAAACTATTTAAGCAGGATCCGATTTTCCTTAAAAAGAAACTTAAGCTGGCTTCGCTCTCCAATTTTCGGCTAGATAATCCATCGTTCTACAACAATTTTTTTTTTGGTTACACATTTCATAAGTTTATAAAGTAAACGTGCTTGACTCTATTTTAGGATCTTGCGGTTACAATTCTTTCCATTGGGATTGACCGACTAAAATAGAACTAGACGATTCACTGGTATAGCTGTATGAAAATAAACTTTAGCATTGCATTCGGATTGTTTGGATTACAAAATACTGCAGGCTTTGCGGATTTTGTCCAATAATCCAAAGCATGCTTAAATCCGTTCTAATCACACTTTGTACAATAGCGAGTCATACTGAGACCCTATCTATCGTTATTTTATATCTTGTTTCGGCAATAGAGAAAGACAGACCTTAATATTTATATAATCAGAACGAATTATTTCTATATAGTGTTGTACAGTTGTATCTATTTCACATAAATTCTGAGTTGTAAAACTAAATTGTAGTTACGAAAATGTCTGTAAGACACAGTACGGAAGACATTGCGTCAGCTTTAGAAGCGGCAGATCCATTTTGCGGTATTTGTAATGTCATGCACACACCTTATAGCTAAAACTCCTTGTCAACATAGTTTTCACAAACTTTGTATACTAGAGCAGTTAAAAATAAGAAAGGAATGCTAAAGTCGAGCAGGCTCAACTCTTAAATACCCTGTACCACCCCACAAAAAAGTAATTAAATTAATTAATTAATTTAATTAAATTAATTAACTAAATTAATTTAATTAATTAACTAAATATTAACTAATTAAATATAAAATATTCCATGCATGCATACATACATTTACAATTACATCAGAATCGTGTCTATGCGTGTTTGTGTACTTGTACATATGTATGTATGTGTGCATTGAGCCTGGTTATATGGCTATAACTTTCTTTCCGATCATTCTATCATAATGAGACTTGGTATACGGTTATATAATTACTAACCTAATGTGACTACCCAATTTTAGTTCAAAATTCCAAGAATTACGGGAGTTATAGAAAATCGTTAATAGGGGGGGAGTGGGGCGGTGGATCAGAAAAAATGAACAAACTCGTCCTTTCTCGGTCTCAGGAGAATCTGTATACCAAGTTTGGTTATTCTAGCTCTTATACTTTCGGAGATCCTTGCGTTCATACAGACAGACAGACGGACAGACAGACGGACAGACAGACGGACAGATGGACATGGCTATATCGACTCGGCTTGTCATGCTGATCAAGAATATATATACTTTGTGGGGTCTACCAAGCCTCCTTCTGTGTGTTCCATGTGCACTCGCACTAAACTAATATACCCTTGTACCCTTTGGGTACAGGGTATAACAAACCCAACATGTCCGATCTGTCAAGGCGATCCACAGCCATGGCCCTTACATTTTCAAACAACATTTTGTTTGCTGAGCTTACGGCAGATCAGCGTGAATGAATCTTGGCGTAGTCGCACTTCTGACAATAGACAGAATGTATCTAAAAAAGGTCAGAAAACCGTCCGATCTCGAGGAGCCAGTCCTAAACCAGGCATGTCCACTAGATCCACATATCGTGGTATATTAGATCGTGTCCTTTGCGAACCTCCACAAAGTTCAAACCTTTCTCTTAGTACTCCTGTAGAGATAGCAAATTACGTCCAATCTACTGTGAGCGCACATCAATCGGCCTTATTTGAAAGCCTCACATCATTTTTAAGTAGGTCCTTAGAAACCTCAATTCTAAATCAGTTAGCCACGTTGAACTTGGGACAACGTAAAAATACACCGCAACCAAGTCAGTCGGCTAGTAGAGACAATGAAGGATCGCAGGAAGTCCACCTAGATTTACCTAGTGCTTCCCGTGGTAACACAAATTCTCGAGTAGCACCAGAAAAATTACCCAACATCATGCAGAGTTGGCACATCAAGTTTGATGGCACCAGAAATTGCATGAGAATGGATGAATCTATTTATCGTGTTCGTTCGCTAACAAAGCAAAATCTGAACAACGATTATGATTTGCTTTGCGACCATTTGTATCTTTTGTTCGCTGGAAAAGCCAGTGATTGGTATTGGAAATTTCACCGCACTCACTCGAATTTCACTTGGAATACTTTTTGTGAAGAATTCAGGCGACGGTACGAAGAAGTTGAAACTGACTATGACATATGGGAAAAGGTTAGAAAACGTCGCCAGGGCGAAAGTGAATCTTTCGATGACTACCAATATGCCATAGAAGACCTTATAGATAGACTTCAAAATCCAGTATCGGAGAATGAATTGGTAGAATTGTTAATTAGAAATGCCAAACCTACCGTTCACCATGAATTACTCCATTTGCCAATTTCAAATCGTTCACAGCTCCGAAGGGAGATTCGTAAACATGAAAAGTTTTATAATGATTTGAAATTGTTCAAACCGATAGCTTTACGTCCACATGTTTCAGAGTTAATCAGCTCTAACGATATTGATAGTAGCACAGAACCAGGAGAAATGACAGAAGAAGTTTTGCAACTTCAACGTATTTCAACTCCACCTTGCTGGAATTGTGACATTAAAGGACACAAATTTATAGATTGTGTAGGTCCACGTAACATCTTTTGTTATGGCTGTGGAGCCAAAGATATCTATAAGCCAGTTTGTCCTAAATGTACCCAATCGGGAAACCACAAGAGGGATGTGTCGAGTCACCACAGCTAGGCACATCCATAACAACACAAACTTCCATTATTGAACCAGATGTTGTCGTGACAGATAAATGTCACTCACTTAGTTGCAATACTGGTACACAGACTATTGAAACCCATTTAGATAATACAAAACATTTTTCATTTATACCATTACATAAAAGATTGGATAACTATAACTTTATTCGTAATACGATTTTTAATGAAATTTCTAGCTTTAATTTAATTACAAAGCCTAAACGATCAACGAGACGGCTACGTACTTTTTGGAAACGAGTCTGTAATGACAGGAAGAAATTTATTTACGCTATTTTCCATGAGTCTGATAACAGAATATTTACTAACGTTCAGATTGAAAACAAAGAATATGTGACTTTATTAGCTTAAGGCGCTACAATCAGCTCCAGTGGTGGTATAGCAGCCATAGATTTGTTAGAAAACCCCCGAAGACGTAAGTGTTCTGGAGTCGTGCGAGCGGCAAACGGCACTGAAAGCAAAGTTGAAGGCAAAATAGTTACATCTATTAAATATAATGACCGCATATTTGACATAGAATTATTTATCATCCCTGGAATTAAACAAGAAATCATTTTTGGAATGGATTTCTGGGATAAAACCGGACTTTCAGACAGAATTAGGTCTTCCGCACATATTTCTGATTGAGGAAGATCGGGATTTGCATAAACTCCATGTTCTGTCATTAAAAGAAAAACAACGTCTGCAGGAAGTTATAGCTATTTTTCCATCATTTGCTTCCGAAGGCTTAGGTCGAACGAGCTTGGTGATGCAATTCCGGTTAAGCAACGGCATTGGCCAGTTTCACCAGCTAGCACTTGACGTCATAGAGGAATCCACAAGCCCGTGGAGTAGTAATTGTGTCTTGGTCAAGAAAGGGGAAAAATATCGTCTATGTCTCGACTTTAGAGAAGTCAATAAAGTTACTAGACGTGACGCTTACCCTCTTCCACATATTGACGGTATTCTAAGCAGACTACCACCAGCACGTTTCATCACAGGATTAGACATGAAACACGCCAGCGTATTGGCAGATACCTTTAGATGAAAAATCAAGGAAATACACAGTACGGTACCAAATAGACCTTTGTATCAGTATAAAATGATGCCATTCGGCTTATGTAATGCTGCTCAAACTTTATGTCGTTTGATGGATCATGTTATCCCAGCCAATTTGTGTTCACGCGTTTTCATATATCTTGATGACCTGCTTGTTCTGTCTGACGATTTCAGTTCACACTTAGTGTTATTACATGAAATTGCATTATGTCTTCGCAAAGCCAATCTCACGATTAACATTAGTAAATCCAAATTTTGCATGAAAGAAATTACATATCCAGGATTTATTATCGGCAATGTGCAAATCAGAAAATATCCAGATAAAATAAAAGCCATAACCGAGTTCCCAGTACCCACTACAGTGAAGCAATTACGCAGTTTTTTAGGTCTTTCAGGATGGTATAGGCCCTTCATTGAAAATTACGCTACTGTAAGTTTCGCATTGACAGAACTGCTTAAGCAGAAGAAGAATTTCTCCTGGAATGAAAATGCTCAGAAATCCTATGAAACTCTTAAATCCAGTTTAACTGCTGCACCAATTCTAAATACTCCTAATTTTGCAGAATCATTTGTTTTACTTTGCGATGCTAGTACATATGGCATCGGTTGCGTTTTAGCACAAAAGCGATATGGAGTCGAACTGCCAATCGCTTATATGTCCGAAAAATTGTCAAAACCACAACGTAACTACTCAGTTACGGAGCTAGAGTGCTTGGCAGTGATTAAAGGTCAATGAAACTCCGTTCTTTCACTTTTGAAATTTTGCATCGCAGTGGTTCTCAGAATGTAGTCGCAGATACTTTGTCAAGAAAAAATGAATTGGAAATTGAATCTATAGATAAAGTATCCCCGATGATCGATTTGGAATCAGACGAATTTACTTCACTTGAATATCAGAACTTAATTGAAAAGATCAATCACAACCAGGATAGGCTGCCTGACTTAAAGGTAGTAGATAAATATGTTTATAAGAGGACCCAATTCGCATCTGGTGATGCAAGCCAAGAAGACTCCTCATGGAAACTGTGGGTTCCCTCAGGCTTAATACAATCCGTTTTACATCAGGCACATGACGCGCCATGTTCTGCTCACTGTGGTATGAGTAAAACGGTTGAAAAAGTGAAAAGATATTTCTTTTGGCCACGCATGGTCAGTCAGATACGTGAATATATATCTGAATGCCAAGTGTGCCGAACTACCAAAAGTCCAAACAGTGTTTTAAAACCACCTTTGGGGAAACCACTTACCTCGGATAGACCATTCCAAAAACTATACATAGATTTGTTAGGACCTTACCCGCGTTTAAAGAAAGGAAACATAGGCTTGCTAATAGTGGTCGACCAGAACACTAAGTTCCACTTTTTATGTCCTTTGAAAAAGTTTACTGCACCTAGAATCTGTGAGTACGTGGAAGGATCCATCTTCTATACATTTGGAGTACCAGAGGAGATACTAACCGACAATGGCTCACAATTCAAATCCAGTCATTTTGGAAGCTTCCTAGCTAGTTTTGGTATCGCGCATAGGTGTACTGCCATTTATTCTCCGCAAGCTAACGCAAGTGAGAGACTAAATAGATCAGTATTAGCGGCGATACGAGCTCATATCGGGAGTGAACACACTAAATGGGATGTACACTTATATGCTATTAGTGGAGCTCTGAGAGCCACTCTTCATAGGAGCACAGGATATTCTCCCTATTTTCTAACTTTCGGGCAGAATATGATTTTAAATGGCAAAGATTTTAATCTTTTGCGGAGCTTAGATCTGTTAAATGATGACACTCGATTAGACAAGGCAGATAATTTGCAATTAGCCCGTCAAATAGCAAGAGAAAACATAAATAAAGCACATGACGCGAACGCACATAGTTATAACCTTCGTTGTCGAAGTATTCAACAGTTTATGCGAGGAATTTCACTCAAAGCAATGCACTTAAAAGGTTTATTTCAAAGCTAGCACCAGTATTTATCCCTGCTCGAGTTCATAAAAAACGAAGCTCTTATTTTTACGAATTAGTGGATGAACAAAATAAACATTTAGGAGTATTCCACCTTAAAGATATTCAATTTAGGAAATAACAAAAGTCTTCAGAACATGTGCCCCAGGCACAGTGGAAAAAAAAGAGAGAAATGAAAAATGTTAATAATCCCAATTTTTAATTAGACTCATACATAAAATTTACTTAAAACAATTTAAAAATTTAAAAGTAAATGCTTAACTAATTTAAGTTCTTAAATGATATTCTGGCTTGTAAGTGAACCTCACATGAATTATATATGTATATATTATTGAATTCCAATTTATAATTGATTTTTGTGCGCTAACATACAGCTTAATGCCGCCGTCTACGTCATCATTGGGCCCAACGATAACTACGGATACAGGAGAACGATTTGGTAAAGCTGCGTGAGTAAATCAAAACAAAAAAGAACAAGTAAAAAAGCTAAAGTCGGGTATCCCGACTTTGAAATACTCTGTACATATGTTTACAATAATTATAGAAAATAAATAAAAAAGAATAAAAAAAATTGGATCGATTTTACCTCTCTCGGTATTCGAACTCACGTAAAGGGTGTATAATTGCACATTTACATGGCAATTGCGTCTGTGTGAGTGTATGTATGCCTATGCGCATCTATTCGTGTCTGTGTAAACATTTTCGCAGTCAACCAATCAGCAACATCAACAACAGCCGCGGGCAGCGCTTGAGCAGCGCTGCATCAGCAAATATATTTATTGCTATAACTTCTTGTCTATCATAGTGAAACTTGGCATACGGACACATAATTACTAACTGGGGGTATTTGCAAAATTTTAGTTCGAAATTCCAAGAATTACGGGAGTTAGAGAAAATCGCATTTGCGGGGGAGAGGGGGGAGGGAGGGGAATTCCAAAATGTACATTTTCTGCGTATTCACACAAGGCACCTTGGACTAAAATTTGGTGTTCCTAGGTCTTATGGTCTCCGAGATATAGGCGATTATACGAATGGAAAATCGGGAAAACCCCCATAGGGGGGAAGTGGGGGGGAAATCAAAAAAATAAAACAAACTCGTATAGAATACGCACATAACGCATCTTCGTGCAAAATTTGGTGTCTCTATCTCTTATAGTCTCTGAGATCCAGGTGTTCATACGGACGGACAGACGGACAGACAGACAGACAGGGCTAGATCGACTCGTCTTGTCACGGTGATCAAGAATGTATATACTTTGTGGGGTCTGCCACGCCTCCTTCTGCCTGTTACATTTTTCAGCTCCCGCAAACCTAATATACTCTTGTACATTTCATGTACAGAGTATAAAAAGTATAAGAAAGTTAAAAATACAACAAACCGAATTTAAAACTATATATGTTGGAATTTAAAAAAAAAAAAGACAAATTCTGAACAAATTATAAAATGACTTTAAAATTATATATATATATATATATATATATATATATATATATATATATATATATATATATATATATATATATATATATATATATATATATTCCACCAAGTGAAACCAACAAAATCACAATCAAATAAAAATCATCAAAAATGGCAACGGGTGCAGAATCCACACCCGTTCTCACAGAGCTACATCTGAGTCAAGCCCTCGGACAGATTAGGCAGGTGCCTATGTTCAATGGAGCCACGGAGGAGTTGAGCGCTTTCATCAGAAGAATTGATTTCATTATGCGCCTCTACTTGACCGCAGACCCAAGACAACGCAACGTCTTGTTTGGAGCAGTTGAAATGCAAGTAACAGGAGATGCACAACGAGTATCTCAGTTGGCGGCACCGAATTCATGGCACGAGCTGAAGGCGGTCCTGATATCGGAATTTAAAACGCAAACCCCTTTTGAGGAGCTGCTCAGACGGCTCTACAACACACAATTTAGCGGCAATATCCGTAAGTTTGTGGAAGAATTAGAATATAAGTCATTTTTGATTACAAATAAGTTAACATTAGAAGATGATAGTAGAAACACAGCATTATATACAAACGCCCTAAACAAAACTGTAAAAGATGTGATTACAAGAAAACTGCCAGATAGATTGTTCATGGTATTGGCAAGGTACGATATAAGTACGGTTTCAGGCTTGAAACAAGTGGCTCAGAGAGAGGGAATTTATGAAAATACCTTCTCCGATAGGAATAAAAACTACAATGGTCCGATAAATCAATCAAAACCCCAAAATTCAGGTTACCAAAGGCATAGCAATGATCGTGCGAATGGGGGAAATAATGATGGGAATCAAAATAAAAATTCCAATCAAACATATGCTCATAGACATACAAACACTTACAATAATACTAGACCAAGACACCAAACCGAGAATTATCAACAATTTCATCAAGAATTGCAACAAAAATTGCATCATGATAGAGTAAACAACCCTGTCAATCATCAGACGGCTCAGGTTCGGAGTGCACCCAATCCACCAGTCAAGAGGCAGCGTGAAAGCACTAGTGGTCATTTTAAAATGGACACTTCAGAAAATTTTCATCAAGTAGCCTCGGAGCCAGATACAGGAACCCGTTCATCAGAATACTGATGAATAGTAAAGAAATTAGGTGTGTAATAGATACAGGATCCTCAATCAATTTGTTGAAGGAGAATTTCTTCAACTTTCCGTCAAAAACTTGTCCGTTAGAAGTCCGTACTATAAATGGTACAATAGAGTTAAATGAAGCAGTGTTGTTCCACCCCAGTAAACTGTGTCCGACTAAACAGCAATTCTACATACACAATTTTTCCGATCGCTATGATATGCTAATAGGAAGAGAATTCCTTGAAGCGTGCCAGGCTAGCATCGATTATAAAACAGGGACAGTGACCCTAAACGACTATCCTTTCATGATTAGGTATAGTGACAATGACCAGGAAACAGACGAAGACAATTTTAAATGTCTCAACCCACCTCTAACAGGGGACATACCCTTTAATTTCTCAATCCAAAACGAATTGAGAGAGTCCAACGAGTTCAGGCTGGATCACCTGAATCTCGAAGAAAAAGAAAAACTTAAAAAGGTCTTGGCAGAATTTCGCGATATCCAATATCGAGAAGGTGAAAATTTGACTTTCACGAGCACGATAAAGCATGTAATTCAGACAAAGCACGAAGACCCGGTCTATAAGAGACCATATAAGTACCCTCAAGCTTTTGACGAAGAGGTCAATAAGCAAATGAGCGAAATGCTGACTCAAGGCATTATTCGCAAATCTAAGTCCCCATATTGCTCACCTATTTGGATTGTGCCAAAGAAAAGTGATGCCTCAGAAATATCGTATAGTCATAGACTATAGAAATCTCAACGAAATAACCGTTGATGATAAATATCCCATTCCTATAATGGATGAGATATTGGATAAACTGGGAAAGAGCCAGTATTTTACAACAATTGATTTGGCCAAAGGCTTTCATCAGATCCAAATGGATCCAAGGTCAATGGCGAAGACCGCATTTTCCACCAAACATGGCCATTACGAATACACTCGTATGCCATTTGGACTTAAAAACGCACCCGCAACTTTCAAGCGTTGTATGAACAATTTATTGGAGGAACTGATATATAAGGATTGTTTGGTTTATTTAGATGATATAGTAGTCTACTCCACTTCATTGGAGGAACATATTGTGTCTCGGCTTTTGAGAAACTCAAGTTGCTCATAACGTCAGATCCAATATTGACCTATCCTGACTTCAGTAAACCGTTTTCACTCACGACGGACGCCAGCAACATTGCTATAGGTGCGGTTCTCTCTCAGAGTCATAGACCGGTGTGCTATGCAAGTAGAACCTTGAATGAACATGAGCTAAATTACTCAGCCATTGAGAAGGAGTTGCTCGCAATTGTCTGGGCGACGAAGTATTTTCGATCGTACCTTTTCGGTAGGAAGTTCGAGATTTTGAGTGATCACAGGCCGTTGGTTTGGCTAAACAATATAGAGGAACCAAACATGAAGTTACAGAGATGGAGGATCAGGTTGAATGAGTTTGATTATCATATTAAGTACCTGTCCGGTAAAGAACATTGCGTGGCAGATGCGCTGTCAAGGGTCAAAATAGAAGAAAATCTATTGGGAGAGGTGTCATTGCCAACCCAGGCAACGGTGCATAGTGCCCAGGGGGACAACCAGGCTCACATTTCGATCACGGAAAGACCTTTAAATTATTATAGTAAACAGATAGAATTCGTGAAAGGCGACTCGGATGGAGTCCAGTTAATAAATTATTTTCACAAAACAAAAATTATAATCACATACAAAGAAATGACTACAGAGCATGCTAAGGAATTGATCAAGGAATACCTGTGTGCAAAGAAGAGCGTTGTCTATTTTCCTGATGAAGCCGACTTTTTGGTTTTCCAGAGCGCTTATGTAGAGATAATTAGCCCGGATAACCTCACTAAGGTCATGAAGACAAGCGAAAAATTGGTCAACATACAGACTTATTCGGATTTCAAAGAAATCATTGTCAGAACACACAGGAATCTTTTGCATCCAGGAATAGAAAAGCAGACGGCCCTCTTTAAAGAGAGTTATTACTACCCAGTGTAACGTGCACGACATCATGCGGTCTCGGCAACACCTCTGTCTACTATAGGGGTCCAGCCGTGCTCAGGGCTAATGGGGGGGTTCTTTGGTGCTGCTTACTCCATGGCCGTCACATAAATAAAAATTCGTAGACAGATAAGGAATGAATCCAAAAAGCCACTTGTATTACCTTGAGATGCGTCTACTTTATGTATTTGAAGAACCAAGATGGAAGTGTTCTTCTTCTATACCCTCCCTACCTGTAGGATCGGAGAACTTATAGGATCCTACCCTTTTTGCAATTGAGGTGTGAGATACTTTAGGTGCCCATAGGGAAATTAAATTATATCATGTTTTCTTCAAAAATAGCCGCATATAATTCAAGAAAATTCATCTTTAGAAACAATTCATATTGATTACGATAGGAAGTTTAAGTAAGATAAGGAAAATAAGAAGTGTTTTTACAAAATTACTTCTAATTAGGAAGTGATATACAAGAATAAAGGTGAATAGTTAAGTATACTAACAAAATGTACGCCGCATTCAATTATAGGCGTTTTACGTAAACAAACGTTTTCTAGCGGATTGCTATGCTATTGTTGCACTCAATTTATGACCTTTTACACTTAATATTTTCGACTGTGCCGTACTTACAACATTCAGAGTCCATCGATGTCAGCAGGCCTGTTGACGCTGATTGGCTGTTGGTACAAATTGGCATTTTATGTTTGCAACAATACACTCATAGCGCACCGAGGCTTTATAAGACGTAAAAAGAAAACAGAATTAGATTTAACCTGTTAAATTAAGATTATTTGCAAATATGACTTATCCCATCGATACAAAGATTGTGGTGTGTGTGTCTCTTTCAATTAGGTGCGGTCAGATCTAAAACCATTTGAACTGGAGGTGGATTTGGCAAGCGCCATGTTTTAATACGAAAGATCAGCTTATAGTGCGCGCATTGGAGTCAAATTCTGGGGTTCAGTAGAGCTGGTGTTGGGCTTTAGCATCAGTTCATGCTCTGGCAACTGAGCTAGCCGGGCGTGTCTCTAACGCCTGCCCATGCTGGGCCTTAACACACGTGTTCCTAGCGCCGACACTGCGATCTGGGCTGGGTAAGCGTACCAAAATTTCGCAAATGCGTTGGTAGCCCAAAACAAAAGCCACCAATATATGTCGGGGCCGTTACACTGGTGTAAAGGGATGCTTGTTAGAAGCATTAAATTATTGACATTGCACGAGGCTTACCTGGTGTAAATGCCAAATTGCACCAAAATATAAAAACAATCAAAATAATCACGGCGGCGCGTTTAGGTGGGGGTTTTAAAATAGTCCGGCACCTCGAATAAATCGCACAGTTTTTATATGGAGACGATGTCTTCCGATTAAATATTTTGGGTCTAACACGTGACCTTATTAAATATTATAAGTGCTTTAGAGCGACGTGCATCCGATCTTGAGTAAGACTTGAGCAGAAATAAATCATCTGCTTAAGCCGGAAATCTAATTAGATTAGGAAAGCTTATTTTTGGCAAATAAAAAGCTTTGGAATGCAACAGCTGCGCATGGGCAGTCGGCTGAGTGCAAGGCTTTTAGAGTTGCACTCCTACGATCGCGTCCAGAATAAATGAGCACGTTCCCTTTACTTGGAAGTTTTACAATAGGGTCCATAATAATCAGTACTCATTTTATTTGGGTCAAAATACTTGCACCCTCACACCACAGGTTTAATCTTGGCTACCAGCCTAAGATAAAAGCTGAAAAAAAAACAAAGGGTGCTTTTCGAATCTTCTTTACCAAATATCTTTGGCATGAAATTTTCCTAATTCTCTTCCTTTAAGATCTTCGAGAAGATAGATAGATTGGCCAAGCTTCTGCTTAATTCTGGCTTTGGTTCCTATTGGGGCTAATTTTGCATTGAAATTAGTAGACATATTGCTCAAGGCAAAATTTCGTTTTATTACCTCTTGCCCCACCTCAAATGATCGTGGTCTACTTCTCAAATCATATGTTCGCTGATTCTTTTCGTAGGCTTTCGTTAACTGTTTTCCTATCGTTGAACGAATTTTCTGAAAATTATCAGCTCTTCCCAATTTCTCAATTCCTTCGCTGAGTAAGTCTAATTTCTTTAACAACTTATAATCTTGACCGTGAGTTATCATATGTTGGCCAAATACTACAAAGTATGGCGACATTCCAATTGACTGATGGATTGAATTTCTTAACGACGAATTAATACTAGGTAAATATACGTCCCATGTCCGCTGATCGGTTCGTATATAAGCTCTTAACGCTGCATTAATAGATCGATTGACTCTTTCTGCAGCGTTTGATTGTGGAGCATATGCGCCTGTGCAAATGTGCTGAATACCGTACTTTGATATAAATGCCGCAAAATCATGGCTTTTAAATTGAGTGCCATTATCGCTTACAATTACTTCGGGTACTCCAAAACATGTAAATAGTTCTTCTCTCAAAAAGTCTATAACGATTTTTGACGTGAATTTCTTCACTGCCTTAAGAAAGGTAAACTTTGAAAAATGGTCAAGAACAATAAAAATTCCGACTTTTCAACTTTTAGTTCGAGGAAATGGACCAATGAAATCAATATATAATCGCTGAAAGGGTCTTTCGCTCGACACTTGATTTCCCATGGGTGGTTTAAGTGCGCATGTCGGGTGTTTGGATGTTCTACATATATCACACTTGCCTATATAGTCCCGCACATCACTAACCATTTTTGGCCAATAAAATCTACGTCGAATACGTTCAAGGCATTGGCAATACCACAATGTCCTGACGATGGTTGATCATGAGCGGAGCTTATCACGTTATTACGCAATGCTTCTGGAACAAACAATTTCCAACTGTCCTCTTTCTCTGCACTTCCTTCATGAAAACTGCTACGCCGATAGAGGTAATTATCAATTACTCGAAAGTCTGGTAGATTAGATGACAAATAGTTATCTTTAAGCTTACTGTATTCGGGGGACCGAAAAGCTTCAGAATCTAAATCAATTTCTGGAAAGAGTTCAATCTCTACTGCGGCAATTTCGTTACTTTCTTCGAATGAACGAGATAACGCATCTGCTACTACATTTTCGCTTCCTTTACGATGCTCGATGCTGAAATTGAATCCCTGCAATTTCATTGCCCATCTCGCCAATCTTCCACTCAAGTCAGCTTGGTTCATAAGCCAACGAAGGCTTGAATGATCAGTGACGACTTTGAAAGAGTGTCCTTCAACATACATACGGAATTTCTTTATAGCTAATACTACAGCTAAACATTCAAGCTCAGTAACAGTATAGTTACGTTGAGCTTTATTTAATTTCTTCGACATATATGCGATAGGTCGCTCGCATCCTGTTTCGTCCAGTTGAGCTAAAACCGCACCCACGCCATACATTGAGGCATCACATTGTACAATAAATTCTTTTTCATAATTCGGATGGACTAAAAATGGAGCTGTGCATAGTCTATGCTTGATATCGACAAATGCCGTTTGAGCTTGCTCATTCCATTCGAACGATTTGCCACGCAGTAATTCCGTGAGCGGAAAAATTACTGATGAATACTGGGAAATGAATCGCTGGTACCAACCAGTAATTCCTAGGAATCTTCTAAGTTGTTTGCACGTCTTAGGCGCTGGAAATTCTTCAATGGCTTGAATCTTATCAGGGTCAATTTGAAGTGTACCTTCGCCAACAACATATCCAAGATAATCAACTTTATTTAAACAAAACTTGCTCTTACTAACGTTTATGGTAAGTCCAGCTTTGCGCAGTTGTGTGGATACTGTAGCAAGATGCTCTAAGTGCTCTTCAAAATTAGATGACATTATCAATAAATCATCGAGATATACTAATACATGTGATTTTAACTGATATGGTATAACCTGATCCATCAACCTACACATGGTTTGTGGAGCGTTTGTGAGGCCGAAAGGCATTCGTTTAAACTGATACAGGGGTCGATTCGGAATAGTAAAAGCTGTTTTTGCACGAGAATCCTGATCTAATCGAATTTGCCAAAATGCATCTTTTAGATCGATTTTTGAAATGCAATGCACAGGAGGCAGTCTACTAAGCAAGCCCTCTAGAATTGGCATTGGATATGCATCCTTGATGGTTACTGCATTAACCTTACGAGCATCAAGACAGAACCTAACTTTTCCTGGCTTGACGACGAGTGTGACTGGAGAGGACCACGGCGATGACGGAGCTTCTTCCACAACTCCTAAATTGATCATGCGGTCAACTTCTTCACACAAAAGTTTCTCCTTAGCCGGAGATAAAGGGTAAAACCGTTGCTTAATAGGTTTGGCATCTGCCGTGTCAATTGTATGCTCAACCAATGAGGTCTCCCCTAATCCATCACGTTCAGATGAGGGAAAGTAATTAATGACAGATTGTAATTTAAGTCTCTGAACATCGGATAGTAATAATTGGTTCGAATCTTCGTTTATTTCCACATTAATTTCGCTTATAGAACAAGTTGGTAAAATAGAAATGTGAAATATTTTCCAGAAATCCATTCCACAAATCACATTCTGTTGAATGGACGGTACTACTAGAAATTCAAAGTCTTCTTGAACTGAGTTATACGTCAAGGGTATTATTATCGTTCCAGCAACGCTTTGCTTGTGGCCATCTGCTGTATGTACTACTCCTTTTATATAATTAAATTGCATTTGTTTGGAGATAACTTGTTCCGCCAGTGTTCCACCAATTACGCTTTTGTTGGCCCCACTATCTAAAAGTGCTAAATACGAGGTGCCAAATATCTCTATGCTAGTAAAAGGGCGTATATCGTTACTTTTATAGACAATGGAAGATATTTTAAATTGTTTTAAACGGTGTCTATTGAGCCAAAATTTACTCATGCGTAATGAAGAACGATGCTTTGGAACAGCATTGAAAATCTCAGCTTTCCGTTGCCTAAATTCTTGTAATCGTATATGATATGGTTTGAATGGAAAATTACGTGTTACGTCTGGTGTATTATATGGTATGTCTGGTAATGCTTGAGATGAAACTGTATTTGAACCCAAGGCTAACGTCGGACATCCCCTATCGAAACACGGTGGACATCCTGTGCTGAGTTTTCCGATATCGGTGTACATTTAACACAGTTGGGCTTATAAGTATCAAGTAAGCCACACCCGTAGCAGAAAACACGACGAGGTTTTAAACAATCATGGTATCTATGACCTTGCTCGTCACAGTTCCAACATTTCAACTTATTTGCTTGGTGTATCGCGCAGACCTGATCGACAATTTCAAAATCTTGTTCTGGTGGTTCATCAAAATTCTCTTCATGATTGATAGAATTAATAAATCGCTTGGGATATGGTTTCGTTCGAAGGTGACGATAGAATTCTTCGTGGCGATGACATTCCTTACGTAAAGTGGCTAAGTCTGGTGTATTTACGTGCAATAATTCAAGTTTTAATTCTGGCTTTAAGTTATGTCTAACTTCAATAATTATGTCACTTTCTAACATGGGATCTCTTAATGAATCGGCAATTGCTAACATTGCATCGAGGAATTCGTCAAAGCTCTCATTATTGCCTTGCTTCCGACACCTCATTGCATTTTTAATATCTCGGTCAGTTCGCTGATCTTGATATCTCTCTCTCAAGCGGTTACACAACTCAAACCAATCCATATGACCTACGGTCCTATGAACTCTCCAAAAGAAAGAAAGAGCAGGTCCGGAAAACAATAGATTTGCAAACTGGTACAATAACTCAAAGTTTCCATCGAAATATTGTGAAGTCAAACAATTTACTCTGTATATAAAATCTTCGATTGGGATGTCATTTGCAGATCCCGAGAATTTTAATTTCCAATTAGAAATAACATTTGAAATTCTATCGGGACGATCAATCGTAAATTCCTGTGTAGTGGCTCGAACATTGGCCGTTCTATTTCTTTGACTATGGTCGTGTCCAATGACTGAACGCGGACCGCCTAAATGAATATCATTTTCCCATTCAAGTTGTGGCTCTTCTCGGGCTTCTCTTGAAAGGCCAGACAAAGACAAATTCCGTACTGCGGCGCTGATCTGGTCAGTTACTGACGCAGTAATATTTAGCCGATAGTTTTCTAAAGAATTAGCAATTATTTGTTGAATACGGTCTTCGGATATGGTATTAGTCTCGGAAGCCTGAACACCTGGTGCATGCCTTATGCGCGAACTAGATGATGGCTGCATATTTACTCTACTTGGAGTATTTCTATTTTGTGCTCTCGTTGCCTGCCGAGTTCTAGGGGCGGCACTTGACTGAGTGTTACCTACTGGAGCACGATGTCTCCCAACGACACCTCCAGAATTTGATCTAGGTTGTGCCGAGAGATTATCGGAGCTCTGTGCGAGCGTACAAGGCTGCCTACAAATTGGGCATGAGTTGTTATTACTCACCCACTCTGATAGACAGTTCCTATGAAACTTATGCTTGCAGACGGTTTCGGTGAAACCTATTTCTGAACTTGTGTCATTACAAATGGTACATATAACAGACTCGTTCGGTACGCCTGATAAGCTGACTAAGTCCTCGGTACTACGACGTACAGCCATGACTATGAATTAATGAAAAAAAAATTTTCTTTATAAGAGTATAACAATTTTGATGTATCGATAGATAAAAGATAGTTGCGAAAAATTTATTAAATGGGACTTATCCATAAGCACTCACACAACAATTTATGTATACATGCATAAAGCAGGGCATCTCAATGGAAAATACTGAAACTACTTAAAAATCAAATAGAATTACATTCCAAATTGAAGAGGGACATGCCGAAAATATCCAGCGTGAACAATCTCGATTCTATTTAGAATGAAATATAATACTTAAATACTTTTTACTTGGAAAAGATTCGACTACCAATCAGATCTAATAGTCCTAAGCAATGAGATATTTAACGTAATATTTTACTTGAAAGATTTATGACTGCTTATTACAGCAGACATAAACTTACAATAATCTCGTATTAATTGACTGCTGGTCTGACTACGGCAATAACCTTAAAGTCAGCTTCTCCTAGCTAGATTCAAAATATACGGTCGGAAACAAATAAAAGAACGTTGGATGATTAGGCGTGGTTTAAGGAGAAAAGGAATATTAGAAGGGAATTTTGGGAAGCGCGGGGTGTTTAGACATGAAGCCTAAAATTTCTTCTTCTTCGGGCCCCACACGTTGGGCGCCATTTTATCTTATGTAACGTGCACGACATCATGCGGTCTCGGCAACACCTCTGTCTACTATAGGGGTCCAGCCGTGCTCAGGGCTAATGGGGGGGTTCTTTGGTGCTGCTTACTCCATGGCCGTCACATAAATAAAAATTCGTAGACAGATAAGGAATGAATCCAAAAAGCCACTTGTATTACCTTGAGATGCGTCTACTTTATGTATTTGAAGAACCAAGATGGAAGTGTTCTTCTTCTATACCCTCCCTACCTGTAGGATCGGAGAACTTATAGGATCCTACCCTTTTTGCAATTGAGGTGTGAGATACTTTAGGTGCCCATAGGGAAATTAAATTATATCATGTTTTCTTCAAAAATAGCCGCATATAATTCAAGAAAATTCATCTTTAGAAACAATTCATATTGATTACGATAGGAAGTTTAAGTAAGATAAGGAAAATAAGAAGTGTTTTTACAAAATTACTTATAATTAGGAAGTGATATATACAAGAATAAAGGTGAATAGTTAAGTATACTAACAAAATGTACGCCGCATTCAATTATAGGCGTTTTACGTAAACAAACGTTTTCTAGCGGATTGCTATGCTATTGTTGCACTCAATTTATGACCTTTTACACTTAATATTTTCGACTGTGCCGTACTTACAACATTCAGAGTCCATCGATGTCAGCAGGCCTGTTGACGCTGATTGGCTGTTGGTACAAATTGGCATTTTATGTTTGCAACAATACACTCATAGCGCACCGAGGCTTTATAAGACGTAAAAAGAAAACAGAATTAGATTTAACCTGTTAAATTAAGATTATTTGCAAATATGACTTATCCCATCGATACAAAGATTGTGGTGTGTGTGTCTCTTTCAATTAGGTGCGGTCAGATCTAAAACCATTTGAACTGGAGGTGGATTTGGCAAGCGCCATGTTTTAATACGAAAGATCAGCTTATAGTGCGCGCATTGGAGTCAAATTCTGGGGTTCAGTAGAGCTGGTGTTGGGCTTTAGCATCAGTTCATGCTCTGGCAACTGAGCTAGCCGGGCGTGTCTCTAACGCCTGCCCATGCTGGGCCTTAACACACGTGTTCCTAGCGCCGACACTGCGATCTGGGCTGGGTAAGCGTACCAAAATTTCGCAAATGCGTTGGTAGCCCAAAACAAAAGCCACCAATATATGTCGGGGCCGTTACACTGGTGTAAAGGGATGCTTGTTAGAAGCATTAAATTATTGACATTGCACGAGGCTTACCTGGTGTAAATGCCAAATTGCACCAAAATATAAAAACAATCAAAATAATCACGGCGGCGCGTTTAGGTGGGGGTTTTAAAATAGTCCGGCACCTCGAATAAATCGCACAGTTTTTATATGGAGACGATGTCTTCCGATTAAATATTTTGGGTCTAACACGTGACCTTATTAAATATTATAAGTGCTTTAGAGCGACGTGCATCCGATCTTGAGTAAGACTTGAGCAGAAATAAATCATCTGCTTAAGCCGGAAATCTAATTAGATTAGGAAAGCTTATTTTTGGCAAATAAAAAGCTTTGGAATGCAACAGCTGCGCATGGGCAGTCGGCTGAGTGCAAGGCTTTTAGAGTTGCACTCCTACGATCGCGTCCAGAATAAATGAGCACGTTCCCTTTACTTGGAAGTTTTACAATAGGGTCCATAATAATCAGTACTCATTTTATTTGGGTCAAAATACTTGCACCCTCACACCAGATTACCAAAAATTGATACAAAATATTATAAACGAATGCGAGATATGCAATATAGCAAAGACTGAACACAGAGATACAAGATTGCCCTTAGAGATAACCCCTGAAACTTTCAGTCCCCGAGACAAATACGTCATGGACTTTTATATGGTCGATAATAGACAGTTTCTGTCGTGTGTGGATGTTTATTCTAAATTCGCATCATTGATAGAAGTAAATGGTAGAGATTGGGTGGAGGCCAAGACAGCAATCTTGAGAGTGTTCAATGAAATGGGAAAACCCATAGAGATAAAAGCAGATAATCATAAGATTATTTCCTCGTTTGTTTGCGGTCTTTGTGGCTTGGTTTTTGTGCGCGGTCGTGTGATTAGTACCTCGTTTGATTTGGATCTGGTGTCGTTTGGATACCATATACATACATTTATTTGGATTTGGAGCTTGGTGCCTTTCTGGATATCATCAACTACAACTGCTCGTTTGGACTGTGGAGCTGCTGTCTGCCCTACTTGTGGTACTTTCGTTTGGCTTGGCTAATGAGTGATCGTCGCTCGGAATCCAGGGAAGTTTCGGTGGACTCCTTTGAGAGCTTACAGGTATTCTGTGCCAACAATTGAGCATAAAGCTCTAAGAAGTTTAATTGCTGCAAATTTGTGCAAGAGAAAGGTGCTTAAAACCTATGCTTATGCGGACTCAATTTTTGGCACATAAATTATTTTGTGCAACCACTTTACATGCACAAATACATAATCATACATACATATGCATGTACATACATACTCGCCAATAACCACATATTATATACATACATACGTCATACCTTGCACAATTTAACACATTATACACCCTCATAAACATAATTATTAACAAAACCTCGAGGCAAAACAAACAACAATAATTAAAAAAGAGCTGTTAAGCTGATTTTTAACATAAAAAACAAATATTTTGAAGTTATTTTGGTTCTATTGTGTTGGTTTTTTGGTGAAGATTTGATGCATCAGCTGCATACATAGAAACATAGCTTTTGTTGTTGCTTGCGCCGCTAGCGTAGCAAAAGAATTTTGTCGCTCTCTCCTTTGTGCGCGCCCTTTTTCGGCTACACTTGTCGCTGGGCCAACGAACTTCCCCCCGCTACCCGCTACTTCTAGTAAAACGTCAACGGCCCTATCATTAAATGACACTTTAATGGTTGGGCCGACTATTCAGAGGTAGCTTTATTCAACACTTGTATATTTTTGGTTGAATAAATACGCAATTACTGCCGACATCTCCAAGATGTACAGGCATATAAACGTGTCTGAAAAAGACAAAAATTACCAGCTCATTCTCTGGCGAGAAAGCGCCTCTCATGAGCTGCAGTCCTTTAAGTTGAACACTGTCACATACGGGACTGCATCCGCGCCATTTTTAGCTGTGCGCTCGTTGTTTGAATTGGCAAATATTTATGCTCGATGTCACCATGTTGCGATAAATGTCATTAAAAATTGTTTTTATGTTGACGACATGCTAGCTCCTCATAATGATGTATTTCGGTATCATCTGCATGAGGATAGCTTTATTTGGTTGAAGCCGACAAAGCCGAATATATTATCTCGTTTGTCTGAGCAACTTGGACCTTTGTGCCCCATCGTCACAGCGGCCAAAACTCTGTGGCAAGAGCTGTGGCGATTTAAGATGTTAGTTGGGCTGCTAAAGCAACAGATTTGAGTGATAAATACTCGTAGGGTTTGCTCAGCAGTTTCACATAACTGCCTTCGATGCAAGCCCAAGTTAGTTGAGCAAATAATGAGAAATTTGCTAGGTGATCGCCTTCGAGAAGGTCGACCTTTCAGGGTTTGTGGACTCTAACTTTGCGGCCCATTCCATGGTAGCTATCGCATACGCGGAAGACCGCCCGTTACAAATTACGTAGCGGTATTCGTTTGTTTTGCCTCGAAGGTCGTTCACCTCGGGTTCATCGGGAAGAGCGGCCTGCCGGAAATGGTCTTCAGCGACAACGTGACGAACTTCGCGGGAACAAACGGCTTGCTGAGGGACATGCCGCCGGCTTTCGAGCGGAGAAAGGACGCCCTGACGGACTATGCGACAGAGCGACGAATCGATTGGTGGTTCATTCTTCCCCGACCTCCTCACATAGGAGGATTGTTGGAGGCAGCGGTGCTGCTAGGCGACCAGTCCACGATGTTGGCGGTGCTCCGTGTAGATTTGAAAGACCGGGAGTCCTTCATAGGGGCCGGAATGTTGGAGAACCCTACTCAGCCCTTTCTTTGCGCTCTCTATCGCGCCCTTTACTGCGCTCTCTTTGTGCATTACTTTTTCTTATGCCGGCCCGCTGACTTGTAGCGGCAGCAGGCAAAACACTTGTTTAATAATTCTCGCACATTCAACATCGTTTTGCACAATTACCAAGCCAATAAAAGCCATTTCAATAATCAAAGAACACCGCGTCTCATTTAATAAATAGTTAAATCTTGTTGTCGTTTCGCTAAAAAGCTAGCGATTTTTCATATACCATTACATAAAAGATTGGAGAACTATAACTTTATTCGTAATACGATTTTTAATGAAATTTCTAGCTTTAATTTAATTACAAAGCCTAAACGATCAACGAGACGGCTACGTACTTTTTGGAAACGAGTCTGTAATGACAGGAAGAAATTTATTTCCGCTATTTTCCATGAGTCTGATAACAGAATATTTACTAACGTTCAGATTGAAAACAAAGAATATGTGACTTTATTAGATTCAGGCGCTACAATCAGCTGCAGTGGCGGTATAGCAGCCATAGATTTGTTAGAAAACCCCCGAAGACGTAAGTGTTCTGGGGTCGTGCGAGCGGCAAACGGCACTGAAAGCAAAGTTGAAGGCAAAATAGTTACATCTATTAAATATAATGACCGCATATTTGACATAGAATTATTTATCATCCCTGGAATTAAACAAGAAATCATTTTTGGAATGGATTTCTGGGATAAAGCCGGACTTTCAGACAGAATTAGGTCTTCCGCACATATTTCTGAATGAGGAAGATCGAGATTTGCATAAACTCCATGTTCTGTCATTAGAAGAAAAACAACGTCTGCAGGAAGTTATAGCTATTTTTCCATCATTTGCTTCCGAAGGCTTAGGTCGAACGAGCTTGGCAACTCACTCTATAGACGTTGGTGATGCAATTCCGGTTAAGCAACGGCATTGGCCAGTTTCACCAGCTAGCACTTGACGTCATAGAGGAATCCACAAGCCCGTGGAGTAGTAATTGTGTCTTGGTCAAGAAAGGGGAAAAATATCGTCTATGTCTCGACTTTAGAGAAGTCAATAAAGTTACGCTTACCCTCTTCCACATATTGACGGTATTCTAAGCAGACTAACACCAGCACGTTTCATCACAGGATTAGACATGAAACACGCGTATTGGCAGATACCTTTAGATGAAAAATCAAGGAAATACACAGCTTTACGGTACCAAATAGACCTTTGTATCAGTATAAAATGATGCCATTCGGCTTATGTAATGCTGCTCAAACTTTATGTCGTTTGATGGATCATGTTATCCCAGCCAATTTGCGTTCACGCGTTTTCATTTATCTTGATGACCTGCTTGTTCTGTCTGACGATTTCAGTTCACACTTAGTGTTATTACATGAAATTGCATTATGTCTTCGCAAAGCCAATCTCACGATTAACATTAGTAAATCCAAATTTTGCATGAATGAAATTACATATCTAGGATTTATTATCGGCAATGTGCAAATCAGAAAAAATCCAGATAAAATAAAAGCCATAACCGAGTTCCCAGTACCCACTACAGTGAAGCAATTATGCAGTTTTTTAGGTCGTTCAGGATGGTATAGGCGCTTCATTGAAAATTACGCTACTGTAAGTTTCGCCTTGACAGAACTGCTTAAGTAGAAGAAGAATTTCTCCTGGAATGAAAATACTCAGCAATCCTTTGAAACTCTTAAATCCAGTTTAACTGCTGCACAAATTCTAATTACTCCTAATTTTGCAGAATCTTTTTTTTTACTTTGCGATGCTAGTACATATGGCATCGGTTGCGTTTTAGCACAAAAGCGATATGGAGTCAAACTGCCAATCGCTTATATGTCCGAAAAATTGTCAAAAGCACAACGTAACTACTCAGTTACGGAGCTAGAGTGCTTGGCAGTGATTAAAGGCATTAAGAAATTTCGTTCTTATATAGAAGGGCAAGAATTCACGGTAATAACCGACCACACATCTTTAAAATGGCTCATGCGCCAAAAAGATTTGTCTGGCAGATCGGCCAGGTGGTCAATGAAACTCCGTTCTTTCACTTTTGAAATTTTGCATCGCAGTGGTTCTCAGAATGTAGTCGCAGATACTTTGTCGAGACAAAATGAATTGGAAATTGAATCTATAGATAAAGTATCCCCGATAATCGATTTGTAATCAGACGAATTTACTTCACTTGAATATCAGATCTTAATTGAAAAGATCAATCACAACCAGGATAGGCTGCCTGACTTAAAGGTAGTAGATAAATATGTTTATAAGAGGACCCAATTCGCATCTGGTGATGCAAGCCAAGAAGACTCCTCATGGAAACTGTGGGTTCCCTCAGGCTTAATACAATCCGTTTTACATCAGGCACATGACGCACCATGTTCTGCTCACTGTGGTATGAGTAAAATGGTGGAAGAAGTGAAAAGATATTTCTTTTGGCCACGCATGGTCAGTCAGATACGTGAATATATATCTGAATGCCAAGTGTGCCGAACTACCAAAAGTCCAAACAGTGTTTTAAAATCACCTATGGGGAAACCACTTACCTCGGATAGACCATTCCAAAAACTATACATAGATTTGTTAGGACCTTACCCGCGTTCGAAGAAAGGAAACATAGGCTTGCTAATAGTGGTCGACCACAACACTAAGTTCCCCTTTTTATGTCCTTTGAAAAAGTTTACTGCACCTAGAATCTGTGAGTACGTGGAAGGATCCATCTTCTATACATTTGGAGTACCAGAGGAGATACTAACCGACAATGGCTCACAATTCAAATCCAGTCATTTTGGAAGCTTCCTAGCTAGTTTTGGTATCGCGCATAGGTGTACTGCCATTTATTCTCCGCAAGCTAACGCATATCGGGAGTGAACACACTAAATGGGATGTACACTTATATGCTATTAGTGGAGCTCTGAGAGCCACTCTTTTAATTTTATTTTAATTTTAATCTTTTGCGGAGCTTAGATCTGTTAAATGTTGACACTCGATTAGACAAGGCAGATAATTTGCAATTAGCCCATCAAATAGCAAGAGAAAACATAAATAAAGCACATGACGCGAACGCACATAGTTATAACCTTCGTTGTCGAAGTATTCAACTGAAAGTAGGAGATACAGTTTATGCGAGGAATTTCACTCAAAGCAATGCACTTAAAAGGTTTATTTCAAAGCTAGCACCAGTATTTATCCCTGCTCGAGTTCATAAAAAACGAAGCTCTTATTTTTACGAATTAGTGGATGAACAAAATAAACATTTAGGAGTATTCCACCTTAAAGATATTCAATTAAGGAAATAACAAAAGTCTTCAGAACATGTCTTGTTCCATTATCTGCGCTGTAGTATCCGTATACCAACCACTTTTTTTTTTGGAATTATGCTTTAAAAATATATATAAAATAAATTTGGTATACGCATGACACACCCTCGTGTAAGTCGAGCTTTCATTGGAAGCCTGACCTTGAAAGCCCTTGATCAAAGCATCGTACGATAATGCCGTTAGAAGCTTTTATGCGTGCAGCTATACATAGGCTTGGTTGCAGAACTTTTTGCTTCAGTTAGTCGAAGAAATAAGAACCAACAAGACGTCAGTGACGGGGAACGCAACTTCTTAAAAATCTGTCCACGTGCATAAGAAAATTAAACAACGACTAGGAATTCCTCAACTACACGAGTGTTGACCCAAAGAGGTTTATAAGTGAAAGTGTTCATTATTTAAAAAAAAAAGAAAAAATGTATGTAGGAGTGTCAGGGGAAAGGACAAATAGTAAAATTGTTTTTGCAGGCTTTTTTTTGAGAAGCACTCGCCAAGGCAACTGGCGATGTTTTTTAGCCGGAAACCATGGATGGAATAGCCATAGTAGTCCGAAACATCTGCCGTTCCGGCAACATTTTTATTTAACATTGTTCGCCACTTCACCTGTCAACCGTTGCAACTCGCACCACGGCACAGTCCCCAAAACACGGGCGAACGGCCACGAATTAGGAGACGCCTTTTGGTCAGGTGCGAAGTTTCCAAACCACTTGGGAAGCGGATCTTCGTAATCTGCACCTACACTATAATGGATACTATGAAATGATACTTGAGTCCAAATTTTATCTTTTACCGTTTGGGCTGTGCGTTGATCACCAATTAGTCAGGACAAACTGTTTTATATATAGAGATAACACAACGTTTTAAGATAGAAGATTTGCAAAAAAGGGGGAATAATTATAAGGGTATATCCTAATTTTAAATTCACATTTGAGCCTTTTCGTGCCATATTGAGTCAATACGGTCACGCACAACCCCGGAATATGAAACACGGCACTCGTGTCAATGCCGTGCAGCGAGGAGCCACGATCAAAAAGCACCGACAATTCTCATCTCAATTTGCTAGGGTAAAACTTTCGATAGTTGAATCCCATCAAAATATCGAAGTTTGAATGCAATAAGCAGAATATTTAAATAACAAAATCTAATTATTTATTGACATCAATAAGAACAAATCATATACATACATACATCTGCCCGCAATGCGAAGCAGAATATGCGTAGCTCCGTTATTCGGTTTCGGCTTTACTATCGCTTACGCAGTCGTTGCCTAGCGACGGTAACTGTAACATTTTGGCGTTTTGCCTTTGCAATTAACATTAAATGGTCACAACGGAAGAAGAAAAGCGAGCCAATGACTTGCAGTTGTTGTTGTTGTTTTGTATGTACATGCTACATACATATACAGACATACATACATATGCATGTACATATGTATGTATGCATGGGCACACATAGACACGAACTGTTGCTTGTTGTATTTATGTGTGAGTGTGTGTATGGGATGTCCCCAACTATTTGATATTTGATATATGGCAAGTAAAAAACATATTGCTATATTTCAATCGTTGAATGCCAATTTGTTGATGTAGTTATGTTGATTACATTACCCAAATTTGAAATCGATCGGACAAAATTTATAACACAAGCTATTCATTTGAAAAAGTGAATAAATATTAAAACCCCAATAATAACATTAAATGCGATATATCGAAAATATCGATACTTGTGTTGATATATCGTAATACATGTCGAATACAAATACATCGAAAAACGTCGTTTGACAGTTATTGATTATAATACTGTATTCGATTGTTCACTATACACATACATACATACATACAAATGTATTTGTATGTGTACTGTAACTGTAAACTTTTGGCATTTTGCGTATGCAATTAACAGACGTAAATGATCAAAACGAAATAAGATTTGGGAGCCAGTAACTTGAAGTTGTTGTTTTAAAAATTTTGATTTGAAAACATAGAACACTATTTATTACAATTAAACAACAGTGTTACATACAGACGTATGTACATATGTATGTACGTATGTAATACTTATGGTGCTGGTGTAATTCATAATGCGAAAAACTTTCTAGGGGAAGCAATGTCCCCCTGCCCAACCTGGGTACGATCTTGTAGTCCGTTGTACTAAAAACCTCTTATGCCAAATGTACTAAACAAAGAAAAAATAACATCAAAATGTTTATGTTATAATGTTAATCATTTTTAATTAATTAACATTTCTTGCCCTGTCAGTGCAAGACAAATGTACTTTTGTACATATGTATGTATGTATGTACATACATGTGTACAAATGAACATTCACACATTAGTGTCTCACATTTTGCTTTGGCTACTTCAACCGTTTGCACGCAACTACACGACCAGCTGCTTGTATGTATGTTTGTGTGTGTGTGTGTGTATGTATACTTAGTTGTCCCCAACTGTTTGATATTTTGTATTGTTTGTTCTGCCTGCATTTGTAAAATGCATATTTTAAAAATCGTTAAATGCAAAGTTGTAATTTTAGTTACGTAGATTATATTACCCAAATTTGAAATCGATCGGACAAAATTTATAACACAAACTTTTCATTGAAAAAATGAATAAGTATTAAAACCCCAATAATTCAAGCTCCAACACAAATTTCGAAAAACCGAGTATGCAGTTTTGTTTGTATTCTTTTATAGATTATAAAAACCAAATTTAAAGTCGATTCAGAAATGCAGAATTTTCAAACAAACTTTGGAGTTACTTTTCCCCCCTCTGGAGCTCGAATTTTCCAAAATTCCTTCCTTCTTAGTGCGCATCTACACCATGATAGGATACTTGAGCCCAAATTTCAGTTTCCTAGCTTTTACCGTTTGGGCTGTGGGGTGTTGATTGTGTTTCAATTTTTCCACGGAAAACCCCTTTTTCATGCCCCAGGAAAAATTGTGAAAAACCAAGTATACAGTTTTTTTTGTATTCTTTTTGAGAGTATATAAATTAAGTTTAAAGTTAATTGGATGAAAATTGTAGATTTTTCATACAAACGTTGGAGCCCGTTTTCCCCCCTTTGGCGTTCTAATTTTCCAAAACCGTGCTCACCTACACCACTGAAGACAACATGTGTCCAATTTTCAGCCTCCTAGCTCTTACCGTTTGGGCTGTGCGTTGATTGCACATAGCTTTTCGTTTACCGAATTTATTGAATATTGAAAATCCAAGTATACTTTTTTTCTTGTAATCTTTTTGAGAATATACAAACTAAGTTTGAAGTTAATCGGATAAAAATTGTAGATTTTTCATACTTTCTCTATAAGAGGGATCTTGTGTCCAAATTTCAGCTTCCTAGCTCTTACCGTTTGGGCTGTGCGTTGATTGCCAATCTGTCAGTCAGTCAGTTAGTCAGGACAAACTGTTTTATATATAAATTAATAATAACAACATTAAAAGTACTCTGGTCAACGCTCCGATTCGGTTGCACCAGCTTGCACTGGCACGATACACAAAATCACAGAAACAGCGTCTCGTCGGCTTCCGCCACATGCCAAGCTAGCGCAGTTGCAACATAAAATTCACTGTAAGTCATAATGTGCTGACATGGCCAAGTTTCGTCAACGTGAGGTTCGCTGCATCGCCGACCGACGGGAAGCGCCGCTACCAGCGTCACTGAAAGCGTCCACAGCTAGCGTAGGGCTAAACTTAATTTAGTAAATTCAGTCTTAAATTTGTATCCAAACTAAAAGGTCTTAATTGGCCGATAAATAAATATAATTTTTTCCAATAAATAAACATTGTGAAATTTAACTGGCGCCCGAGCAGGGACCAACGACGCGCGATAGAACAAAAAGTTTTCTAAGTGTGCGGTCGGACAACATAGCAAAAAGTCTATACGTCGCGACCAATTCGTTGGCAAAGAAAAAAACTTTTCGGTTCGAATAAGACTCCCGCACAAAATCGCGGTCGACCAATAGTGCGGAACTTAATTGTTCAAATAAAAATTTAATCAGTGGTCCACACATCCTGTCAGGCTCGCCCGCAGGATAACTTGCAAGCAGTACGCATCGCAGGAGCCCTAGTAGGAATCTGGAGAGACCAAAAAGGATGACATCCGGATCGTCGGCAAGAGTGGCCGCAACAACACTCCTAATGTAAGCTAGTGAATAAGTTAACACAAAAACGAAAATTTGCAACCAAAAACATTAAAATAAGCAAACATAAAAACAAAAATTTTAAATAAAAAACGAAAAAAGAATTATAAACAAAACCTTAAGCTAAGTGAATAGTACAAGGTGATTGAATAAAACAGTGTAAAACGATCAAATACTACGTCTTAACTGCGTTGACAAAGGAAATTTCTTTCCTTCGAGCAGTATAATATAACCCAATCCTGCGAATCCTTAAAGGACCCTCCAGGGTAAAAGGGTAAAACCAGCTACTTTTTTTTACAAATAAATTATAAATAAAACCTCGAAAAAGTCCCTTGTAAAGCAAGAAGTAAGAAATAATAAGTGACAATTGTTGCCCAATATTTTCACACACACACACACACGAATTTGAAATCCGAAGCCACAAATAAAATATAGGCAAATAAAATACCACACAAACACACACACTCACGTCAAATAACAAATACAGGCAACAGGGCAACATTGTCAAAACAACGAAGAAAAATATTAGTGCATTGATAAAGTTGGCATTTAGTCCTACCATTTCACACTTTGGATTTTACATCTGCATGTTATATTTCATTTTTTTTAAACGTTCAATACATTTGCTTTAATTTTCATATTTATATTCTTATACCTTTATATTTTTTGCATTTTGACATTTTGTATTTATATTTTTGATACACTGACATTTCGATTAACTACGACACCAAATTTCCCGAATAAGCTATATGGCAAATCAAGATAATTTAATTAGACCAGCCGTTATTGATTTAGACGAACAAATACAAGAAGGGGAGCGACAACTAAGATCGCAGCAACGACAGTTACAGAGACAGTTAGAATTTCAACAACAGAGAAATATGGAGGAACAGCAAGCACTGCTAGCCCTTATTACAGACTCCGTCACACGAGCAATTAACGAAAAAGTGTCAGCTCTAGTTAGAGAAATAGTCAACCCAAGTCAGAATTTCTTAAATGAACCAGATCAAGAGATTAGGCCAGAACATCGGGCAATTTGGCTGACTTAGATAGAGTGCCAGACGTGGTGAAGTGTCTTCGCGAATTCTCAGGAGATCCCTCTCAATTTAACTCATGGAAAAAGGGATATTAGAGAACTATGAGTCCCAACGGGGCACCCCAAAATATTTTGGCATCTTGCATACCATACGTAACAAAATAATTGGCAATGCCGACATAGCCTTGGAATCATACAATGTTCCATTAAATTGGGGTGCCATCTCGAAGTGCTTAACACTGCACTATGCAGACAAACGTGACTTGAGTACGTTAGAATATCAGATGACAACGATAGTTCAGACCAACAACCAAACAGTGGAGGAATTCCACCAAGCGGTCTACAAACATCTGTCTCTGATTTTAAATAAAATTGGTTGCATGGAATTGCCACGGGAATCAGAACAATTAATGACTAAACTTTATCGAGATAAAGCTTTAGATACATTTGTTCGGGGTCTTAGAGGCGACCTCCCACGTCTGTTGGGCATGAAGGAACCAGCTGACCTGCCACAAGCCCTGCACTTGTGCCTGAAAATTGAGAATCAGACCTTCAGGTCTAACCACGCAGCCACTAGGGCACAGCCCATCGGTTTCCGACCATTAGGACAGAAACCAATTCCAATGCCCAGACAAACAATTACACCAAGTAATTCAGTTAACCACCAACAATCAATCAACTTCCGTCAACAGCCAACCCACTTTCGTCAAGAACCACAATGGGGGCAACAACTACATAGAAATTTCCAAAATTATCCAAACCTCCACCAACGTGACAGACATATTTACCAACAACAACCAATTGCTCCACCTCGCCCTTCGGCACCAAAATCGCTGCCACGCCCAGAACCTATGGACGTGGATCCCAGCATCCGAACTAGACAAATCAACTACATGAACTGACCAAATTTCGAGACTGGTAAGCGACCTTTAAGTAATATGATGCCAGCAGACAAAAGACAAATGAATTTCAATATCGAAAGCAACGAAAACGAAACGAACGGCACAGACAACACAGTGACAGACTATGAACAAACAATCGACAATTACGAAACGACCGATGAACCTGGGGAAACATTAGAAGAATACCAGGAACGATTCAATTACGACTACAGTACAGATACACCACAAGCTGAATATGCCGACGTACATTTTTTAGAGTAGAAAGCTCCTCGCTACCTTACTTCAAAGAAAGAGCGAGGGGCGGACAAAACTCTGAAAATTCTCATTGACACCGGCTCCAACAGCAATTATATCAAACCAACCCTAGTTTCAAACCCAATCCCAAATAATAAACCTTTCGAAGCCATATCAGTGGGTGGCAATATAAAAGTCACACACCATAAAATTGCGAACTGGTCCGCTGTCCCAATTAAGTTTTTCCTACTGCCCACTCTGAAATCATTCGACGCCATTCTAGGCAATGACAGTCTGAAGGAATTAAAAACAATAATCTACACTGACAAAAATTTTATGT
>NW_022060550.1:0-67608 GCF_003285725.1 Scaptodrosophila lebanonensis | reverse complement strand
TGACTACCTTTTATACGTGCACTGAAATACTTACTTACAAGTATACATACATATATATATTTACAACAACACAACAAATTCAATCAACCAAATTAAGCAACCGGCTTAAATTTACTCACTAAACAATCTAGATTTGTTTATTTACACGCTTTCGGTTTATTGTGTAACATATTAATAGCACAAAAGCCAAACTAAAAGATTACAAAAAAAGGAATACTATGCGTTTTCAACACCACTCGTTTTAAAAATGATTTCCAATAATTAACAAAAAAGGCTTATAATTAAAATATTACAAAAAAGGAAAAACAAAAAAAAACAACATAAAAATAAAGTTTTGCTGTGATGTACGTTATATATATTTAATTACATGAATTGCAATATAAAAAGCATATAAAAATCGTAATTCCAAATTATTACAGCAAATTAGCAAAAAACAAAATAAAAAAAACAACATATTTTATGCATGAGAACTTTTCCAAAAGTATGTATTGTACGAGATATGTCTAGAATTGAACAATGAAATTTACGCATTTTAAATGTGACTTGTTTTTACATTTTTTGTAGGCAACAACAACAAGAATAAGAACAACAACAAACACTTTTCTAGTATTGTAAAATCAGTTAACCATAGCATATATGTAAACATATATATATTAAAGCAAGAGTCTTTCAATGACATTGTAATGTATGTTTATTGCAATAATTTCCGATTTTGTTTTTGTATTAACTCGCAAAATTTCAATAAAATTTAATGAACGTAATTATGTAAAAAAAATATGTTTCAGCACTTTTTTTGGGATTTTAATATTAATTCTTCCCTTTTATTAAAATAAGCTGCTCTTTGGGTATCTCTTTTTTAGGAAATTTCCCAACATTTGTCGACATTAAGTTTTACTTTGCCCAGCTACTACACAATAAATATTATATACACACAATCGTTTTTAAAACTCACTTTTTGTTTACTTTATCAGCTAATATTAAAAAAATGATCCACTATTGATTCAAATAACGTACTTATTTTGCAGCCCTGGCACTTGCTTGATTTGGAAACGCGACATGTGTCGTTGCGTTCAGTTATCGATAAAATATTAAATGGACACACTATCGATACTTTACCCCTCCAGCATTGAGCGAGATTTCGTGGTGAGCCTCGTGCGCCATTCGGTTAATCATGATGGAAAGTTCGAGGTGAGCGTACCTGTGCGCAAGAAAAACGAGAAGAGTTATTGATTAAAATTTCTGCTAAAAATTTAATAATATATGTAATTATATATTGTAAATGTCTATAATTTAAGTGATATAAATCAAATAATATGTGTAACGTTTAATATTTTAATACGCGCAAAAGTACAACGAGTGAACTAAACACACATCCACAAAGGAAAAAAACGGAGCAGCAACAACAAAAGTCAAGCATTTTTGTGTGTGTGGCCCCTATATCTATATCTATGTATATAGAAGAAAACAACAATTGTGAATGTTCGTGTACTTTTCCAAAACAAAACGTATGAAAAAAAATTGAAAAACGAAGCTGCATAACAGACGGTGTACATACAAGTTTAAAAAAATTAACAAAATCAGTTGAAAGTGTGATTTTTTTGAGCCTTTGTCTGTAAGTGAGGAGAAAGCTTTAAGCGGAGTTATAAATAAAAGAAAAAATACATAAATAAATACGAAACAAACAGCCCGTCGCCATTTTGAAAGTGATTTTACAATACATACACACATACGTATATAACACACACCAACACATAGAACACACATATAAACGCAAATACACACATAAAACCCCATCTAAAAAATCTACAACCCGATTTCCGTGCCGTTTTAATACAAAATTGTACAATTTTAATAATTAAAATCCGGCAGCAGTTAAAATAAAGGCAACTTTTAATAATTAAACAACCGTTGGTGTAACTGCATACGCGCAAAAAGCATTGCAATACTTCCTTTTGTCATAATCAGTATAACAGAAGTGGCAAAGAAAACCCCCAGCTGCAATCAATAAAGCAACGACACACATACAGCCGTCTTTTTCACTACCCCGCATCCAGAGCGTGTGTGCAAGCGAGATCGCGATAGCAGCAGCCAACAACAACGTGTGTGTGAAAAGGTTTACAACTGAAAAGTAAGTCGCAATTGTGTTGGTACATACATATATACTAGAGCTGTGCGTGATTGCATGCGTTAAAGTGGTGAAAAAATTTGCCGTTTTCATTATAATAATAACAATATAAGATACGAAAATATTTAGTTCATTAAAAAAGACAAGTATGAAAATAATAAATAATCCGTTAATGTTAGAAGAAATTTATATCCCAAATGTGAGTGGAGGTAACGGCGTCTATTGTCACGCGCTCATCTCTAATATATATGTTGATTCATTTATTCAGGTATAAGTCTAGCGAAAACACATGCATATAGTATATGCATGTGTATATATATGTGCGCACAAACAAACAATCGTTAGGTTTTAAGTCCACGGGGGGTTGAGCAAGGGCCTTTAAATATTTGTATAACAATAAAACGGCGCATAACAAACGCGAGAACAGCGACACAATTTCCTTATGTTGTTGTTGTTCAAAAAACATGTCAGCGGGCACAACAAATCTGGATTTAACGGGCTTTATCAGTTTTTCAGGCACAAGGGGACGTAGAGTCAGCCTGTGAACAGGTAGTACTCGTTATGTCCAATAGTACATTTTCACCGGCAATAAAACAAGGGTAGCTTCTTATTGAAAGCAGTCGTCTTACTGACTGAGCTATATAATTAAAAATAAATTATTTATTTGTATTAGTTTTATTACGCATACGATTTATTTACATATACAAGTAAAAAAATATGCAGCCTAACTTAAATACTTATATTTTTATTAGGAAAGGAATTTATCTGTATCTGTGAAAAGAAATTTTTAGAAATTTGTGATCTATCGTTCTCCAAAATTTTGTGCAACTATGTGTTTATTTGTTTGCTTCGAAAACCTTCAGAAATATTTTGTAGAATGCAAAAACTTTACAAAATCAGTATTCGTGACTACATAGTGAGTACAAAACGCACAGCTCTTCTCTAAGGTTGAATCAAAAGACTACTTCCCCATAAAAATCGTGTCCTAAAACATTAAACTTACCCACCCCATTTCTTTTGTAGACATTTATGTACATTGTGTATGAATGTGTAAAATAAAGCACATTTTCTCCCATTCGATTGTTGTTTACTAGTTTCGTTTTGCCTTTTCTTTATCTTCCCTTTTGTCATAGGACCGGCCCCAGCTTGGATGACAGCTACGACGATAAGCAAAGCGCAGCACCGATCGATACAGGCAAGAGGGAAACTCAGAGTTTGCGAAATTAGAGCTAAGAGATATCTTAACAAAACAAAACAAAAGAGATAAATCAACAGACTGATAAACAATATATAACGTTAAAAGTATAACTATATATTAAAGTAAATAAAACAGAGTTGTAAATAAAAACGAGACACAACCCGGACGCAGCTGAAAGAGAGCGCTACGCATAATCCTCGCTCGAAGTCGCACGTCGCATGCCTTTTGGAGAGCGAGAGAGACAAATACGGAGAGAGAGAGTGCTGGTGAGAACGTCACAGCGTTTGACCAAAGACACATGTCAGTGCGACAAGAACAACAACAATAGGAGCAGAATCAGCGTAGCGGCAGAAAAGCAATCAGCAGAAGCATTAAGAGCAGAAGAGAGCAGGCACCGAGTTTGTTTTGTTTATAACAAATATAAATTGATTGATTTTAAGTGCGTGTGATATTTAACGTTAAGCATTAATTTAGCAAATAACCAAAAACAAGAATACGAAAAGGCAGAAAGCAGAAATTTTAACAAGCCCAAGGATAATAGAGAGAGAGAGAGATTGGAGAGATAGAGGAAGCGAATGCGCTTTTGGTGCAGCTCAGCGAGAAGTAAAGAAGCAAAAGAACGAAACTTAAAAGAAGTATAAGCTCGAAAGGAGAAAGAACGAAATTACTATGACATACTCGCACAATAGCGTTAGAAATAACATCAAAATGACAACAGCATCAGCAACAAAGTCTATACGATTGAAAAAGGGCGCAGCAGGAGCAGGATCGGCAGGAGCAGCAGCGTCGGCAACAACAACACCAACTGCAACAACAACAAGCACGCCACCAACTGCAATTATACCCTCGGTAACTGCACATTCCAACAGTATTGCCAGCAGTACAAATTTCAACAACCAACACCACTTCCATCAACAACAATCAAACGCCTTAAGCACCACACCAACATCAACAACAGGAGTAACCAGTGTCTTCAACACGCCCAACAATAGGCAGCAACGTCAGCAGCAGCAGCCCCAATCGGCGCCTCCTCGCAGTCGCCAGCGACAATCGCCGCAGCAACTGCAGATGAGCGGCGGTGGCGGCGGTGCCTTCTTTTTCGCCAACAACTCAAGGCGCAGCACCGGGGGCGGATTCCACGGAGCCCGCTCCCCTCAATCGATGGTGCGTCAATCAATCACCGGCAACAATTTTGGGCGGAGGCTTTTCGCCTCCCACTGGTGTTTTTGGTTCAGCCGGCGGCTCAGCGCGCAAACAGCGCCGGAGCCCAACCACTTTTGGTGGCAAGGTGTCGCCACCACATACACTCGTACCCACCGCATTGACGCATTTCGCCGGTAGCAAGTGTTTCGATGCACCGGCGCCAACAGCATTGCCCAAGCCGCCCCAGCACTGGACTCTGTCCAAATCAGAGGAAAAGCAATTGGTGGCCAGCAGCGCTGGTCCGGCACTCCAGTGCCTGCTGCGTGGCGGCTCGATGTCGGCCCAGCAGTTGCAGAAACATCATCATCATCACCATCATGTGGTCATCAAGTCGTCGAAGCGCAATCTGCTCGATGACTTCGATACGCACAATTTAAAAATGTTGCTCAATGTGCAGTCGTAACCACCAAGGCAGCAGAAAACACAATGACAACATCTACAAAAAACAATAATCGAGGCGACAGATCAACAACAATGTGAAAATGGAGGACCCAGAACCCGTCAATGATTTGCAAAAAAAAAAAAAATATGAAAAAAACAAAAAAATGAAAAAGAACAAAACATAAAAAATGCAAAAACAAAAAAAGAAAAAAAAAACCAAAACCCAAAAAACAAAATATAAACTGAAAAATTGAACTTTTTTAAACTACAAACAAGAAAAGAGAAAAGAGAAAAGAAAGGAATACAAAAACAAAACACAATAACTTTAAAATGAGTAGTTTGTGATCTCATTTGTAAATCAATAAAGCAGACAAAATATTGAGAAGCTTAAACAAAAAACAAACCTAAAAAACAAAAAAGAACACTAAAATCTGAACAAGAACAAATGGCAAATATAACTGTCCTTACACACGACAATCATACACAACCACAGTTTCAAACAACACATCTTATGAAGAAAAAAAAAATTCAAATTCCAACAACAAACAACTAAAACTATTGAAGGCTTCAAAACCAGAACCAATCAGTCGTTCACTTCAAAACGCAAATTTTAAAAGCAGACCAACAAACAATTATCAAGAACTTGCTGCAACAAACCTACTACGAAGAAAGGCAAGGAGAAGAAAACAAGAAAAGAGAAAGAACAGCAAGAACAATTTGCAACGGACGCTTGGCTAGATAACAACAACAACAAGAACTATAACGGATACTTCACAACTGAACCTTGTTTTTAAACGTGATACGCAAATAGACTTGAAAATTAATTAATAAGTAAAAATTATAACTATAATATTTATGTAAAAAGAATTAATTATTTAAAAAATTGACGCTAGAAGCGCAACACATAATCACAGTTTTATGTTTATTTACGCGGACAAAATGAGTGCAACGTACCTAAAAACATAAAAACAAGAGAATAAAATATAAAATAAAATACCATAAAGAGAAAACTAAAACAAAAAGCTGAAGAGGCAGCAAACTTAATATATAAACCCCACCAAATCGCTTAAAAAGACTAATTAAAACGAACAGAAAAAGAAAGAGAAACAACAACAACAAGAACTCTTTAAAACACGACCAAACTCAACGAGACGAGGGCGTTGCCGTTGCCCATTGCCATGCCCACTTGCCAGCCGAATGGGCGCACAAATTTGATCCTGAGCAGCAGTAGCAGCGCAGCAGCAGAGCAACGCAAAATGCATAAAAACTTGCCCCATCATCTACTCAAAAAAACCACTACATGGCCGATCTATCTTAAGTCATTTGGAAAACCAACATTATACAAAAAAACAAAAACATACTTCCATTAATTTTAGTTAAAAGCCCTAGAGCTACAGCTATCAACTGAGTTGTTTTCTTATTTTTAATTTTATACTTTAATGTGTACCTATGCTATACACACATATCTCGCACAACCATACTACGTTTATACGATGCCGAAAATCCGTGAGTTGACTGCTATTTTAAAATATATCTTTTCTCCCATATGCATATGCCGATTTGTATATATCCTACCAATTTGAATGATGTCGAACTCTTGATTTTTAAAGGATATGCCTGAAAATCATGAGTTTTCGCTTTAAGATAATTACAATCTACGAATTAGTCGGCTCTTAAATAATTCTATTTCAGGGATATTCAAGCATCTTATAATCGTTGTATGGTATTGTAGATCGTATTATGTTTATACGAAGCTTGAATATCGATCAATTTTTCGCCTAAGCAATATATAAATTAGTAAATTTTTATACAGAAATTTGTAGTTATTGTGGCTCGGGAGTTTTAAAGCAACGCATAAACGTAGTAGTACCCGAGAGATACATGCGAACCAATGAGTTTTGATATGCATTTACACTGTATATCATAGTAATGGCTTTAAATATTTTTGAATTGTACATAGAAAGAGAACTTTTAAAAACTAATTATAAATTTCACAAACATTTTAAAACATGTATAGAATAAATTTTCCATAAATTGGGCGCATCATCTACACACACACACATACATAAGCGCATGTTTTCACCACCACAACATACACACTTCTCTGCATTGCTTATGTAACATAAATATATAAACACTATATATATAAATATATATATTTAAGACGAGACATATGCACAAATGAATTTGAATAAACAAATGGGCGCCAATTGAAAGAAACTGAGTTGCAATATCCAAAAGTTGCTAAAAAGAAAACAAACTACTTCTCTATTGTAAAGACAAACAAAAATAAATGATATGAAAAATTGTGGTGTAATTTAAAAGTTGTAATGTATGCAAAATTCGTTGATGCTCATAATTCTCATATAGATATGGAAAGAGGAGAGAAGAAAAGAGAGGAAAAGAACACTTAAAACCCAGTACCTTATTTTTCATAATTAGCATTATTATGTACCATTAATTGTTAATACCCATGAATTGTACGATATGTAAATTATTTAAGCTACCAATAACAACAATTACTATACAAATCCAAAGTTCTATTGTATTTTGCGTCATGATGAGTCATAATAACAACAACAACAACGACAACTGCTGTTGCCGAATTGAGTTTTGTAAGAAAATTGCGGGGATAGATGTGCAAGATATTTGGCCGATTGCGCAATATAAAACAACTATCTTTCGGATCTAGCCTCGCAACAACAACGCCCTTTAAGAGTGTTTGCCAAGTGAATTGGTCAAAAGTGATAAGCCAAAAAGTAAAAGAGAGAGAAGAGAGTAAATTGTATAAAACTAAGCACATTTTGTTTTTCGATATCAAGCAAAATTGTTTATTGTTTATGAATGCCTATTATTTCCTAAAAATTGATGATATATCATAGTTTTAAAAAAAAAACACACAAGTTGAAACAATGAATGAAAGAAAAAGAAGCCAAAAAAGTCAAGCACTGTTTTTTTTTTTTTTTGTTTTTTAAGCCTATGCTGATAAAAATGATGGTAGCTTTAAAGCTTGTGTCTTCAAGTTGACGCTTTCCTACTACAAACAAAACTACAAACATACTTCTTAGAGTATTTTAGAGATGCGCAGATTGGAGCAGTGCTCAATCAATCGATAGGAAATTTAAATTAGACACACATTTCCCAAACACTTGACACTTGTTGCGCAGAATTTTGCATTTTTTAAGCTGTAAGTTAACATTTGTTATACGCTGCGAGTCAATTTGAATGATTCATTCAAAGAGAACGAACTTAAGCTATTGAATTAAAAAAAAAAGAAAAACTAACACTAAAATCAAAGCCAAAACCAACCGAGGCGTATGCTCAAAACAATACTACTATACATTTTAATTGCATGTCTGGCCGGGCGATTGGCTCTTTGATCCCTTCTCAATTTTTCTGCACTGCCCAAGCAGCTTAAGCGAAAATTAATTTTAAATATATATTTTGGGCCGTTGCAAATTTAATAAAAACAAAAAACTTTGCCACACCAATCAGTACAAATTAATAATTTCCAAAATAAACATAAAAAAACTATGAAAAATGTTGGGTCAAGGACATCCTCGTTCAGAGCATGTAATTAAAATATTGAGACATACACAAATGCCAGCAAAAATTTTTCCTTTTCGTTTGTCTTTTTTTTATTTTGGCCATTTTATTTAACCAACAAGAAAAAACAAAAAATTGTATTTGCAGTTCGAATATTATTTTGTAACTATTTTCCTTTTAAGTAGTGTTGAGCGCATTAAGTGGATTGCGACTCATTCGTCATTTTATTGCTCCATTGATCTATTTACAATTTAATTTGCAATTTTTTTGTGATACTTTGCTATATATGTATTTAAATCTGGTATATAATATTTACAATACATATAAAAAACAAACAACATCTAAACAAAATAAACACAACTACACACACCCATACACAAAACAATTGAAACACACACACACCAACGAAATTGTAACAATTTGCTTTGCAAAAAGAAAATAAGCATCTGAAAATATTGAAAGCAATATTGAAATTGTACGAGTAATTGTGTTAAATCCAAGACCAAGTGTAATAATTTTTGATGAAAAAAAAAAACAAGAAAAAAGTCCACAACAACAATAGAAAAAAGCAACTAAATAAACAATTGTACACGGCTTTCGTAAAGAAATTTATAAAAGCTTTGTATAATTACCAAAAAAAAACATCCTACCTTTGTGTTTTCATTTGAATTTGTTTTCTTGGCGCACTCTTTTCAGTTTCAGTTTTTCAGCATTCCACATCCCTCCAATTGGCAAATAACAAGTTGGCACCAACATCTACATCTTTTTGTTTTGCTCACGATTGATAAACAAAATAAAATTTGGCCGAAAATATTAAGCAATAGGTAATAAAAAAGTAACGAACACGAAGAACCGCAGCAGGAAATGTTGCATAAACAACACACAAAATATAAATACAAATGCTTGTACGTGTAGACATCTATTAGAGTACTGCATGCATGAATTCGAAGTGGATTCATTCGAATCAAACAAAATAATATGACTTTCTTTGATGCGTTGGGAGAGCGAATTGAATTGTTTACTATGCAACGAATCTTGTGAATCATTGTGAAGCAGTTACGGAACAAATTATGAATGAAAATATATGTCTTGTATGCCACTACTCCAGCGATGCAAGTCAATTTAATAAAAATAATGGGTTCTAGAAGTTAGTTGGGGTATAATTGTTGCGGCATTTGATTGTGAATCTTGGAAATAATTCGATTTGAAAAATTCCACTCAAAATTATAGCAATTGATTAATGATCTATCGATTCCAGTTAATGGAATGTAAAATGTGCTCTGGAAGTCGTTTACATCATAAATTCAGCTGAAAGGCAAATTTAGCAAGGGGTCTTCAAAATAATATTTAAATCGAATGCCAGAAGCTAGGTTAGAAAACAATTCTATGCGATTCAGATGCGGCAGTAAATGGTTTCATTAAATAGTTCAAAGTGGATTTTATATATTGCATCGATTCTTCACTCTTTTTCGAGTTTTCATTGATATTAAATTAAATATTAAAAAATTGAATTTGAATTCAAGTTTGAGTTCCATGCCTGCAGACCTCTAATGATTATACAAAATTAAGTATATGCACAAATTTAAAAATACAAACGAAACCTTATAAAGCAGCGAACAACAAGAGCAACAACATGTCTTAGCAAAAATAAGCAATGTCATTGAGATTGAGCAATTTTTAAGCAAAATGGAAAAAGCAATTTTCAAACATTTTATAACTTTTACGAACATAAAAAACAGCATAACCACAATAGCAACCGCAAATAGAAACAAAACAACTGCAGAGATACGAGTACTGCGCACACAAATAATAATAATAAAAATTAAAAGATAATGTCAATGGGTGTTATGTGAACTGAACAGTTTGCCACAACAACAAAAGAGACATCAAACCAATGCATTGTATAATATGTTAAACAAGAACACATACGATAACGAGTGTGTATTGCATATGAAAGATCGGCGAGACAAGACGGGGCGAACGGTCATACGTATATAGATGTAGAAGTAAATACTTCAGATAAGCGGCTTTGAACACATACTCATGTACATGAGTTTTGTAAGATTGTATGCATATTGTACGAAGAACGAAGAAAAGTTGAGGAAAAAGATGCATTTACTCAAATTAATCGCGTTTAAACGAAGCCTGTAAGTCCTTCGAATTGTGTCTAAAACTAGCATTTCACGCAATTAATACATATTGGAAAAATATGAAATGAAATCGCAGTTGCAATTTTCTAAATTTCTATGTCGAATTCTGATTTGATTTTAGTTACAAGTAGATTCGAAATAGAAAGTAAAAGTGATTGATAAGATAGAATTTATGGGCTTCGTATAAACGTACAAGAACTCGAAAAACAAACATAGAAATAATAATTATGCGAAAAAAGTCGCGCATAAATACTTAACAAGCAAACCAAGACGAATCAAAACTAATGATAAGTTTGTATGAAACCTTGAAATGCATGAATTTCAATTTGTAATAAACCAGAAAAATGATGATTTGGAAATCACCACACATTTGAAAAATTGCAATTCATGCATTTTGGGACTTCTATATGAATATTGTGGGTATACTATGTAAATGCCTACGATTTTTATGTAACATGTTAACATTAAACGAAAGACCACAACTCCTTCTTACAAAGCAATCCAATTCCCCAATACAATCCAGTTCCCAGATCCCCCCAAATATTCCCAAATCCCCAATACGATCAACAAAGAGATTGAAAATTTTCAAAAATTCAACTGGCGGCATCGTTTTGGACATAAATGGAGCGACAGAGAGGTGAGTCGCGCTTGTTTCAGCTTACTGGAAACTCCCAGAGCTCTCGAGATAAAAAGTAAATCACCTCGACGTGGTGGCAAGATGACTCATTCACGCGCTGTTTGTTTGGTATTTGTGATTTCATTTAAACATTTCGACTAAATAAACACTTACGTATGCATAGCTACCTACCATACCTACCACCACCTATATATTATCTATTCATAGACGATTCGCCGAACGCGTCTTAAGCGTGTGAGACAAAGAGGCACAGAAAACCACGAAACGTGTCTTACATCACCTTCGAAACGGCAACAGCGGATACGAAATACAAAAAGGTTTTATAAGAAAACGGCCGATGTCGCAAAACAAAACTGGATTTACAGACAAACTTGGAGTTGGCTTAGCGCCGAGTGTGGCTGTCTGCCTATGAAATACACACAGAAATAAATATACATATTACTTGTGTACTCGTGCAGTAAACGCTGCCAAGGCAGCCAGAAATGCTAGATACTATGCAAACCGCATAAATACAGATTAACACAGTTGTATATTCCGCCATATATGCACATATATTTATATATATATGTACTTGTATGTATAGTATGTGGACACACACGTGTCAGTAATTAAAGCTTCTTTGGGCATTGTCATGTTGATTAGGTTGTTGTTTCCAAAAATAATTGTACACTGCACAAAAGAACGGCATTGAAAGCTCCCTTTTTCAAAATTTACCTCAGATCCGATCTGTTCGAAACAATAAGATTAATCGCTATTCGTTCATCTTTTTCGAAGCAAACTAGTCTCTCAGTTTTAATCGTGCCAAAAATATATATGAGCTCGTTCAACTATACTATATAGTTGCTAAAAATAATTATCCACTTACTCGTATGGGATAGCACTTCAGATTCTACGCTATAATTACTTACTTCATTTAATCAGTTAGGCATAAAGCATAAAGTAGTATCTCTGTTTTAATCGTGCTAACTACTCGTATTGCTAAAAATGCTTTACTAACTCTTTACTCTACTATCTGAAACTGGTTCTTAACATACTTAGTATGTCTCAGTTTTAATTGTGCTAACTATATACATATGTAGAATCGGTGAATTATGTGTGTGTACTATATAGTTGCCATTGGAACACAACCCACTGGAAATTTTATTCTGATGTAAGGTTGTCTTCATATTCATTTGAACTTTGATTTGAAGTACCAAGAATTAAAAGATTAGATTAATAATTTAATTTGAAAATATAATAATTTATTAAACAATTATAATTATGTTTGCTGTTAAATTGTGTTTTTTTGTTGTTCTTCCGTTTTAATTCGTTAGCCAGTATAATATATAAAATTTGATTATAATATAAGGTAATTGTTTAAGTGCATCTTACTTAGGTTCGACTTCTGATGATTTTCGTTCACCTAATAATTAATTATACAGTAATAAATTTTTAATATATATTTTTAATCTCTTAATTTAATAATGTACCTTTCTTTCTTTTTAAATTGCTTTGTATCTCTAAATTTGAACATTCAATAATAATGTAACACTGAGGAGAAGAATATGTTTTGCAAGTCATTTAATGTATTTTTTTATTAGAATATAAAAGCAGATATCTTTTGTTTTAGTCATTCCTATATTTTTCAAGTTTCTCTGTCTTTAGTTATAGATATGTCGGAATCACAGGTAAAATACGTGTGTATATAGCTCTGGTCACGAACTTATGTGCTTATATATGCCTGATTCTGCACTGAAACCGAAGACGTCATGCTGACAAGTGTAATTTTTATGCAAAATGCGTCAAAATATAGCGATGTATTTTAAATGTTATATCAGTAATAACAATTCCCAACAGCTTGAGAAATAATACTCAGACTTAAGTTGGAAATTGGTGAAAGAAAGACTCTTGGTAAACATAACGAATACAGACAACTAAGATTCTACAATGGCGTCCACTAAGTAGTTTCATGAAATCCTAGTCTTATTGCCAAGTAATTTAAAGAGGATAGGAATAATAAAAATCTTTACAATATGCATTCAAAAATTACCATCTTATTTGTTCCGGCAATACCAGAAATTTGTAAATATTAGTTCTGTATCTAAATGAGTAATCTTGCTGGAATTTTGAGACCGCTTGTACACATATGTATTTGTTGATAGCCTTAGCCATTTACGTCAGAGATAACTAAAATTGTTTACACTTTAGGCTGATCTCATATATATAATTTGACTGAAGTGTTCAACTTTAACACTAAATACTCGTACATATGTATGTCTATTGTAGTGGTCAAAGAGGATGGGTATATGATTGCTAAATCTGTCGTAAATCTGTTTATTTTTGAAGAGCGATATTTCCAGAAGTGTCGTGCATTCTTGGCTGTTGGGCGCGCTGTGGAAAAATCCAATGTGCAAGTGCTCGATTGCGAATGTGTATTTATTTCTATAGGAAAAATACTTTTTAAGCTGTTTTACTCGTATGCCATATTATAGAAGATATTATAATTTATGTAAGAGGTATGCGTGGCAGAGTCTGCTTTTCTAGGGCGATGATCAACATTTAATCAGTCCTCCCACTGTATGACTGTATGAACATCGATATTCCCGTAACCAAAACAACTGGGCCCAAGAAACTTGGCATGTAGATTTGTTCCAGCAATATGTAGATCAAGTTTATTTATATATAGCATTAAAATGTTCTTTAGTAGCCATAGAAAGAAATCATTATAAATACGACATTTTTTTGTTTATTACCAAAGCATAACCAAATGAGTCATTATTCGTTTTTTCATTTCGTTTTTTTTATGAAATGCTTAAGTCTTATCAGGATCGGATCACTATAGCATGTACATAGCTGCCAGGCTTTAAAAAGTCTTTGTTTTCTTATAAAATAACTGATATGGGTGCTAAGGAGTTTGTTCCAATAACTACAAATTATTCTACGAATCAGGGAGTTGTTGGTCTCTTGCCCTTTACAGAAAATTCATTTCACTAACAGCAGAATATTAAACTTTTTGGTCGCCTTATCATTTCGTAAAATATGTTATTGTTGATTTTTCATAATGATTAACAACACTCCATCAATATTCCTTACGAAAAAATGTTTATTGCTGCATTTAAACGAAAACTGCGAATTTATTAAATCAGCCAAGCAATTTTATATAAAAATTCAATTTATGTAAATGGAATTTTTTTGGCTGCTTTGCCTTTTCAGCGAATTTATCGAACCATATTCGAACGAATACAGAGAGCCCTTCTAAAAGCTAATTCTCATAAGTTGCTCGTAACAATCGGCATAATGCTGCATGTACTTATTCGTAAATACATAAGTATGTACGAACATTGTATAATGTCTGTATGTATGTATATACATATATAAATAAATACTTATGTATGTATGTGTGTATATATGTACGTAGATAGGAGTCTAACATTTTTCCACTTGGCTTGCTTTTATGCTGACCCAAGTCCCCTCCTCGCCCTCCCCTCGCGAATGGTTCGAGCCACCACACTCCTGCAAATATACTATATACTTGCAGAGAGAAGTGTACATATAAGCATTTATAGATGTGTGCGTGTGTGTGTGTGTTTGTCGGTTTTGCTGCGAACGCGTAAACAAAATTGTTGTTCTTGTTGTTGTTGTTGCTGTTTCTGTTGCTGCTTTTCTTCTTTTATGGCGCTGTGCTTGCGATAATTGCAGTCAACAAAGCGGTCGGTCGAGCGTCGGCCAACTTGCGAATGTTTGCTTCGCTGCCGCCTATCTCTCCGTCTCTGTCTTTTAGCTGAACACGCCGAGTCTATCCGTCTGTTCGTCTGTCCGTTCGCCCCATCCACACACACACCCCCCACACAGTACTTGTCTAGTGAAACTAAACGAACTAGACGACGAGCCATGTTGATTTCAGCTAAAAACTAAAAACAAGAAAACAACAACTACAGCAACCACATGAACATCGTGCTTATTTCGTTACTTCGAATCGCTGATTCCCTTTTATTTTATTTTCATTATTTCAAAGGGCGAACGACAAGTTTCGTAATTTTTATTTTTAAAATTCCAATTCCAATTATTATTTGATTCTACATGAGTCGAGAACCGTTCTTAACCTAGATATTATTGTAATTTGATAAGATTTCTCCTTCTTAGGCTTTTCTAGCTTATAAGATGCTTTCTATAATTATTATACCCTGTACCCGTAGGGTAAAAAGGGTATATTAGGTTTGTGCAAAGTATGTAACATACAGAAGGAAGCATCTCCGACCCCATAAAGTATATATATTCTGAATCAGCATGACGAGAGAAATCGATCTAGACATGTCCGTCCGTCTGTCCGTCCGTCTGTCCGTCTGTCCGTCTGGATGAACGCGAGGATCTCAGAAACTATAAAAGCTAGAATAACCAAAGTTGGCATCCAGATTCTCCTAGGTCCGAGTAAGGACGAGTTTATTTTTTTTTTTTAATTTTCCCCCCCCTTCCCCCGCTACAGAATTTCGTCAATAGCGTCCACATTTCAAATGCTACCTCAACCAAACTTTGCACACATAATTTATATATAATTGTCTACTGTTGTTTAAAATTTAATCGAATTCGGTCAATTTTGTGAAAAGTTATTAGCGAAACAAATTCTCTACAGTACAACCCCCACAAACTGCAGCAACGAGTTCGCTCTTCTTCTTCCTCTTTTTGCTGCTGCTATGGGCGCATATAACTCAGTGACGGAAGTTTACCTGGGTACAGGGTATTACACTGTCGGGCTTGCTCGACTGTAGCGTTCTCTCTTGTTTTTATATATTTTCCTCCTATGTCGAAAGTCAATGTTTGTTGACATAAATAAATAAATAAAAAATTAAATGCTTAGTGGTTAATTTCAACAGCGAATTATTTCTGTAATCCGTGGTTGATATTTATTTATTTATTTTAAAAATTAACAATTAACGATTTATTTCTATAATCCGTGGTTGATATTTATTTATTTATTTTAGAAATTAACAAATTATGCAGTCGATATAAGGTGTTTTATATAACATTACAATAAAGGTATAAAATAATATAGATAGAAGAGATAGACGAAGAAGAGAAGAATTTCGAAACAAATGTATCGCAAAAGTTTAAGAAAAACTCACCTTAAACGAATTGTTTAAATATTCATGGGCATGAATTGGATTTATATGTATATCTACAAAAATATAATAGCATTTTTAAATAATTAAAAAATAAACCCAGCTTCGTATGGGGCGCGCAAAATGACGTTGAAAATGAAACGGCAACGTAAGCAGAAGAGTATAAAAAAATAAGCGCGCCTGGTTAGACGCTTCTACGCAATTGTATCTGAAAGATATTTTCGTATGTGCCACACACGCAAGCACACACAAACATACACACACTCACACACACGCACATACATACTTTTATTGAGGTATGTATGTATGTGTATTTAGGCTGCGTTGTCGTTCACATTTTACAAGTTTGTGCGTTGGTCTCTCCCCAAGAGTCGTCGTCGTCGTCGCCGCCTCAGTCTCCGCTCGCCCCTCGCCATTCCGCACACGCAAAATGTTGAACAAAAATATAAAAATAAGTTTCGCCTGACGTTCAGATACAAAAGCATGGCTATGGCTGTGTGTGTGTGTGTGTGTATGTGTTTACTGGCACGTATTACAGACAGGCTCGCATGCAAAACAACAACGACGACGTCAACAACGTCAACGGTTTTTGTTTTTTTCTCCAAGCTGTGTGGAATATGTACAAACACACACACACTCTCACGTACATATGTATATAAATATGTACATATACATATATAACGTTTTTAATATTTTCGCTGCGCAATTTCTACGATTGATCCCCTTTCCATGCCTGTTTGCGTTTGACAGTCGACGATGATGGTCTCTATACCCTGCATCCGAAGGCTAAAAGGGTATCATAGAAAGCATAAGCCTCCAATCTATGTATGAACAAAGCGGAGGGAGGCCTGACAGAACCATTATATGGTATAACAGATAATCAGCATGACCAGACGAATCGGTATTGATGTGTCCGTATGTTCGTCCGTATGAACTGCGAGAACTTTTGAGCCATAAGAGCTAGGCACACCAAACTTACTATATAGACTTGTCTTATCCATTGGCACAGCAAGTTTATGACAATCTACATGTACCCCTATTATTTAATATAGCTGCCATAGGAATAGTTATGATAAGTTAAGATAACAACTGGCTTATGTTATATTTTGTACTTATGGGGCTTGTATACTATATGTACTATATTTCATCTGAAAATTCATCAAAATAGCCGATTTTGACTATATCATATAGCTGCCATAGGAACGACCGGTGCAAATATCAATCGCAAGTACCAACTAATTTATGGTTTATAAAGATATACTCAGAAAATGTGGTCTCAATAGGCTTTATATTCAGCCTCACCACAATCAAAAGTTACATAAAAATTGGCTCAGAAATGATTGGCATAACAAAGGGCTTAGGGTATTCAAGAGTCGGGCCTCGATTGCTTCCTCCTTTGATTTGATACACACTCCAGGCACACAATATACATACATATTTACTACATGGTATATATTTGTGGCATGTTTTTATTGATAGCGCTCGCACACCTTATCTTTCTGTATTTCTTGTAGGCACACGCACTCAAAAAACACAGTCTAATCAAAGCAAACATCGTGCTATACTATATACAAGTATATAGTGTAGAGTATATATCGGTATATATGTACATACAGTGCCTATAGGTTTATTGAAAAATGATTAAATAAATGAATGTGCATTTAAGATAATTTAAATAAGATTAATATTTCTATACACAAAATATTCTCTAAGGTCCCATACCAAACACTTAACTGATGGGATTCTTTGTTATCTAAAGTCATCTTATACTAAGCACTTTATTAAGATGATCTATTAACCAGTCTGACATGCCCTGCCACCGACCTGGCTTGTTCTAATTACTGGTTAGACTTAATATTATGATTATGTACCTTAATAGTAGTTAACCTATTTAAGCAATGTTGGAACTGTGGGCTCTGTGAGTCTAAAGCTCTCTGGCCAAAAGCCTGATGGACAAAAGTCAACAAAGATCAGTTTTTAGGACTTTCCTTTTGTGTAAACAGCACGAAATTTGTGTGCAAATTAATTTCAAGTCTGACCACAGCTTTAGAAAACCTCGTTCATTCAATTGAGCCGTGATTCACTGAGACAATTTACTCATAAACATGCAATAGTAATACTACTTATAAATACTTGTATATAGTGTTTGTTCCCATACATCACTTCTTCTAACTAACAATTATTTATACTTGTAGTTAGCTCTAAACGCCGACATTTGTTGTTAGTCGAACGCATGTCTACTAAAAAAGGGAACTTATCATATCAGTTGTTGTTTTTGAATGGCTTCCCCACTTGAGTGTAAACTTTCGCTAATTTGTTTGATTTATGACAGGAAACCTATTAGACCTGGTAATGTGCGCTTCGTTAAGTTTCCAACTAGTACTGGTCTGGCTTCAAATTCAAATTGCTTTGGGTTTCTCAGACAACAAACCATAAAACTTCAAAGCACTTTGAAGTACATATGTACACGAAAATTTATTTATATATGTACATGCGATATACTCGTATACAATATCTCATAAAACACCTGCATTTAAGTGACTCTTTGTGAATATTTTTTGTCGGCAAACAAACAAACTAAATTGTTCATTTATTTATTTATTTTTATAAAAACAATATTTAGCATCTGCGTTTCAATGTCTCAGCGTTCAAAAATAAATACAAACAATGACTGTTGGCATTTGGCGCTTCTAAAAGACTTTGGAAAACGTTCAGAGACATGAATGCCAAAAAATATAAACACGGATATAAATATGGCCCAGTTGCTAATTTAAATATTAAAATATTTGCGCCTAAATGTCTAGTTTATTATTTACATTTTATACAAGTGCATATTAGTATGTATAGTAGAGTTGTTATTGAATCAAATTAATGAAAATTTTGTATAAAATTCGAGAACCCCCCCTTGGCACCAACAAATTAAGTGCATTTTTTAAAAATTAAATACATTTACTTGTATGTATTTCTGAAGCCCTTCCCTGCATGATGAATTTGTGTTTTTGTGAATAATTACAAAATGATTCGGTTTATGGATCAGCAATGAAATGATTCAACCAAATGATTTGATTTCAAATAATGCCTTCCTCAGCGCTATATAGGTATACTTGTACAAGTATATAGTTAGTAGTGCTATGTAGTTAGTCACCCTTTGGGCTAGCAACAAATTGTAATCTGTGAAGAGCGGCCCTCAACCAGTGGACAATATTCGCAGTTATCAGCCCATTCGAGTGACCCGACCTACTATAATCGTAGAGATAAGCGACAAATGATATAGTAGTGGTGTGATCTGATTTTCCATTCATTGAAAGCCGCTCAGTCCGGTGCTATCTGGCATTCGTTCAAGATGTTCTTCCATCCAGCTTGGCTCGTGCTCTGCATCTTCACGGCGGCACAGGCATGTAGGGGAATGTTTTCAGGGAGCACTAAAATGTTTCTTAAGTTCGATTTCTAATTTTTGACAGCTGGCGGAGGCGAACGTTTTGTTTCACTTCTCGCTGAACTTCCATGTGAAGGATGGCGAGGATTCGCTGATAAATAAAACAATTGCTGTGGACAATAATAAACTATCTGTGGAGGACAGCGAACAGACGACGGTGGGAGCCGTGCCGGCCTGGACGGAGGAGCGCCAAGACACCGAAGCCGCTCTGGAGAAGCTGCGAAGGACGAAGGCGGCGATGCAAAAGCTGAATACAGAGCTGTCGCCGCTGGTGGGGCGTAGCGACGATTTGGCGGCCAAGTTGAAGCAAACTCTGCACTATATCAATAAAGTGGATGCGGCGATTGAGACTGGAAATTTCGGAGAGTATCTGGAGCCATTGCGCAACTTTGTAGTGTTGGTTAACAGACTGGGTGCCCCCAGCGCAGCAGGCGGTGTGCGGTCTCTGGAATATGTGATCCTGAAATTGGCTCTCGAGAAATATGAACTATTGAGTCTGCAGGAGGAAATTTCGAGCTATTTGTTGCAGGCCGAAGCCATTTGGGCTAGATATATGAGTACAAAGACCATTATGTCGGAAACATAATGTTTGAATTTAGATTTACGCTCAATATTCTGTAGAAAATCGAACAATTAAACGAAACAACAACCCCTCAAAGCACTTCCTGTCTATTCATCGAAGTCTCGAATCCACTGCCAGCACTCGCTATCGCTACAGGTATGGCTCAGATCGCACGAGCAGGGCAGGGGGCAGGGGACCTTCATTGTGACCTAAATCTCCCTCTGCGTAAAATACGTTACACCCATACCAAGAGCGGCATCCGAGAACCCAAATGCTATTATGCAGGTAGGCAGCCGCGTGTGAAGTGCCGAAGCCGAAAGCAGCTGCCACAGCCGTTGCCGCTGCCGTTGCAGTCGCTAATGTGCTCGACAAGGGTCCTAAAAATTCCAGAAACTGAAACCACCACAAAAGGGAATTATAATAACGGCTGCTTCGTATATACTTAAGGGAGTAAATACAGACACACTACAGTGTGTACTCGCATGTGTGTTGTGTGTGTGTCGCCGACATACTTGTATGAGGGCTGATTGAGTTTTTTTCTCCTCTAAAGCACTTGTGTTTCCATTAAACTATACACAATAGATACCCTTTTCTACAATAATAATATAATCGCACATTTGGCAGACAGAAGATCCCCATGTTATAGGAAATTAATCGATATAGCACAACTTTTGAGCCATAAGAGCTACGGACACCAAACTTGGTTGTGGACTCGTCTTAGCCACACTTAGGTCAAGTTTTTTTTAAAACTACAAGTATATATACAAGTAGCTGCCATAGAAACGATTATTGCAAAAAAAACTTCTGCATTCTTCTAAGCATCTTCTCCCCTGGCGAATTGGAAGAATTCGTGTCGTTTCCGTTTCCTCTTGTCATTGATAAATGGCAAGATATTACGCTACAACACCTCTTGTTATCAGAGCTGCTTCCGATTCGCACATCCTGGGTACTAGCTTTTAATTTAATTTTCTTTAGTTTATGTTTTTTTTTTTCATCAGTAAACGTTTGTTGATGCATTCAGTTTAAACTGTAAAGACATGCTAAGAAGAAGTCTTAGTTGTTGCTTAGATGTTGGGGTAACAATTTTATCAGAAGACGTAGTCGAAATGCTCTCCTACAAGGACATACTGCCCTTTCCTCTCCAACACGGGTATACTAGTATATCATAATTGTCTGTAACCGTTAAAAATTAGTGACCCGCTTGAGCAAGTTGGCTGTTATGCCCAGAGCTGCTATAGGCGATACTCCTTCCCTTATTCCTGGCAAACTGCCTATCAACCAGTATTCCTTAAGCTTTAAAGTTGAACTCATACTTTGGTTTTGACGCGTGTGTTATGTCAAATGTTTTATAAACATCGAAATATATATTCATAATTGGGTTGCCCAACAGTCATATACACATATCTTCAGGTTAAGTCTCCAGTCTACAGTTGTACAAATCTTCAGGTTAACTCTCGAGCAGATAGCCTTTCTAGCTATAATTCGTCATATATTCATTATTTTATTGAAATTATACATACATACAAGTAAATATCTTCAGGCTACATCTTGAGTACTCGAACAACAAGCGTTGGGATGTAAAAGGTATTTAGAGGGCTCTCAGGGCTAGGAAATGGCTAACACAATTTTTTTATTTAGGGGCACTAACAGAGACGCCTGATTTTTGCAACACACACACATACACTCAAGATCGGTATATAAAGGGAAAACTTGCCAGCCATTGCAGTAAATACAAATACAGGTTTAAGCACTTTTTGAAAACTAAAACTGGTCGAACCACTTTAGTTTATAAACTGCGCATCATATTTAATAAACGTATTAATGCCTCATGAATATGGAGCCATCAATGTTTTATTGACACATATATATAGTTGTAGAAAACTCAAAGTTTCTAGGCCATTGATAAGTTCTTTCTTTTCGTCTTTGAATGCATTCTTTTTGCAATCGGGGGGCTTTCGTTTATGTTTAGAGAATAGATAGCAAAAACACAGATCCAACGGCTTCTACTCGGACTTATTGTTTGAAATATGAAAACAAAAACAGGTCATTGGGTGCTCAGTCAGGGTTGTAAGGAGGTTTGACCATTAATTCGATTCCGGTGCTCAAAAAGTCTTCTATGTGAGAGCTCGCAATCGCTTGATAAGGGTGTTTGATGTGTTGACGTTAGTTTTCCTTAATTATCCGGAAACTTCTGGCATACAAAGGGCTGTGTGCCGTTCAGATGATGGCCAAATGATCATGTGCCTACGGATGTCGATATCTCATAATATGTCACATTATCTTTCGATGGCGCTGCATCGTCAAAAATCAAATTAACTTCTTCAACATACTCTTGTCGAAAACAAATTATGTCTAAAGTTGTAAAAAATAGCTGCTACTTCTTCAGTTAATTTAAAAATAAAAAAAACGTATTTCTGAGAAATGTTCCACTAAAAAAATACCAAATACCAATACTTGAAACACAAAACATACCAGCCAACAGTGCTGCCACCTTTTGCGTATTGCATGTAGAGTCCTTTTTAAGTTCGCGCGATTAGAGTAAGAAATTGTTATTGCTCGAATAGCTGCAAATGACTGGAATTTCATTTAATCTCTCTTTAAACTGTATAATTGTGCATTAAAGCTATGGTCCTCAAATTACTCAACAACATAAGTAAATATATACATGTACATATATTGCACCTTCCATTGCTCTAGCTTAGGCTTACTCGTAATTGTAGATCAGTTTGGCTTTGGCTTAAAATTACGCAGTATTTTCAATACTTCAATCTGAAACTCTAGCTTCTGGTCGGAGGTCATGTTCTGCATGTGCGGCTTAATGCTCTCGAAAAAGGCCTGATCGGGATCGCTGGTGACCAAAGGGGTCTGAGCATTAATTGTGCTGGAACTGTTGACTGATGAGTGTGTGAAGTCCATCGAAAACGTGGAGGTTTCGTTCTTAGCCAAAGCCGAAATGTTGTGAGCGCTAGTTCCCTGAGCCCCTTCGGGCAGCGTAGAGGCATCCTCTGTGTAGGGTAGACTATCGAGCACTGCATGCAGGCCCCCCTCATCATCCTCCTGAGCAGGGCCCGAGCTGCGACGCTTCGTTTCGGATCTGAGAATGCCGAATCTCTTGCGCTTGGCTGGCGCCGGCGTCTTCGGATCCTCCTTTATCGAGTCCTGTTTGGCGTCCAGCAAGAAACTGAGCTCCTTTTCGTATATATACGAAGCTCTACCGGTCTCCTCGCCGCTCTGACGCAATCGATTGACGCGCAAAAAGCTGTCGCGTGTGTTCTTCCAACGCTTGAGTAATGTTTTGGCTGCCGGAGAACGTAAACAAAATAGAGTGTTTGCTTTCATTAACACCTACACACACATATGTACATATATGTATATGTACATACATATGCATGTATTTATTTGTAAGTATGTACTGTTCGCGTTGCTTACCGATTTCCAGCTTTTCCGCCGCAGTTGCTGCATCGAAATTTTTACACAACTTCTGTCCAATTTTTTGCCATGCCTGATCCCGCAGCTCGCGATTGTGGAAATCCTCGTGCTCCCGGTTCCAGATTATTGGATGTACCTTCACTGCATCTATGAACTCGTACATGGAGTAGCGCATGCCTTTCAATACTTTATGGTTTCCCATGTCTCACAACAAAAATTAACTTGGATGGGAGAGACAGAGACACCGTGTGGCGGCAATGTGTGTGTGCGGGCCTGCGTTCGTGTGCATAAAAGACGCGCGAAAACAACACTGAGTGATGAGCAAAAACGCTAGCAAAGCGCAGTCCAGTCGCGCGCGAGAGTTGCCAGATGTGCGCCATGGGAATGCACAAAATATTACCAAACGGCTTTAACAGACGTTCAAATTTGAAAAACGCCTTTAATTAAAGGTAAGATGCAATTTTCACTTTAAAGAGTTAAAAGCAACAATCACATTTATGTTGCATTATCTGACAAGCTGACATATATTTGCAAATTAAATGTTAATTATTATTTGTAAATTAACTTTATTTGGCGTATAGAGAGCTAGACTTTATTAATTTTGAAATCAAAGCAATATTTTCAAAGGTCCATTTTATAGGAATAGTCTGGAATGTAACTTTTCTAAAACCCCAATTTCATTTAATTTATTCAAAAACATTATTAATAATTCAAAGTCTTCCTTCTTAGCAAAAGTTAACAATTTGTGGAGTTTCTCAAAAGGTTAAGTCTGTTTATAGCGAAATAAGTCTTTCAGACTATACTGCCCATGAACAATACTTCGGTTATGTTATGAAAATATGCGTTCCATTTTTATTAGACATAGATCAGTTTATAAATTGTTCAATAGTGCAACAAATAGCCTGTGACGTATGATCGGTAATACATATAGTATAGTAGAGGTGTTAAATACAAATTAAGAGTTTAATGCAAATGAATGATTTTGAATCGAGTTATTAGGTGCGAATGAGCTTATTATGTTATTGTTGCTAATGCTCATAATTTTTCTGTTTTTTTTTTTTTTTACATGGGCCTGCCCATGCCCCGACCCATGGGGGCGCCCGCCATGGGAGCTTCACCGGCCTTGGGGCTCCTTATTGTCTCATCGACGGACAGAATCATGCAAGCGGCTTCTGCAGCGGCACTCAAGGCATTAATCTTGATGATTGAAGGCTCCCACACGCACTGCTCGTAGTTGTCGGCAATGTCCTCCTTTGTGATGTCAACGCCATACCACTTGCCACCTGAAAATCAACAGAAAGGTAAGAAGTTAATAATTTATCTAGAAATTTGTTAAATTTTTAGCTTGCTCGAGCAACTTCGCCTTAAACGCCAAATGCCTTCAGAGTTCATTTTCATTCCATTGGATATAAGTATCAAAATTGTTAGTTTTTATCTTAAAATAAATGGCCAACAAGAAGTGCAGCGTAGCCACAACAAAAAAAACAAATTAAACGACCTGTACAACACAAATGTCCTTCAAAGAAACAGCCTAAGAGTTTAAAAAAGAAGCTGATTGGTCTGCAGAAATGCGCGCAGACCCAGTTATATCTGAAGAAACGCTTTCATCAGCCCCATAAACGCAAAAAGGAGCCGACAGAGCAACGCGTCTGGCGCAAAACGATTGCCCGGCCCAAGCCCAAGAAGGAGCTTCCAAAAATGTTTCGTCTTGATCGCACCACTGGCCTGCCCATGGACTATGAGCGCACCGCTGAATTTGTTATGCATTATGTTAATCCGCATCTGACACCAAAGCCCAACACCGAACAGCTAATGGTGCGCCTGCTGACAGATATAGTTGCCAATGAAATGGGAATCAGCGTTCCCGGCATGGCACAGCACGCGCTCAAGCACGAGATGAAGAAAGCCCAAACGAAAGCTAAGTTCTCGAAACTCGATGCCGTTCCGAAGCCACAGCAGTTTCCTTGGGCGGCTGGTGAGCAGTCGGTCCTTTTTAAATATATGTCAGCTATTGATCGCATAATATCCTCTGTCTTAGTCGAGGATGCAAAACGAACCGCTAGAGAGTACATTGGAAAAAGGAATTACATTACGGCCCTGATGGCTCTGCAAAAATGTCACTCCAATTCGTCGTCTAGGCTTAAAAGCCGTTGAAAATGTGCCAAATGTGTCGATGTTAAAGATTTATAAGGACTGTTAAATATTTTAAGTCTTAAAATATACTTGAATTTCCGTTTCTACTTTCTGCAACCGATTAGGACACATAACGTCTATAAAGCTTATTGGTCCTCAATTCTCCATTCTTTTAATTTTGACAAGATTTTTTTCTTGCAATTTGGTAAAACAGGAATGTTGCTTTTGAGTGTAGAATTAATAATAACAGGTTTTAGAACTTACCTTGGGCATGTTTTTGGCGTAACTTGTTGAGAATGTTGGTCGCATCGAAGCCAGCATTGTCGCACAGTTGACGAGGAATGATTTCCAGGCCCTTGGCAATGGCGGCAATCAACAGCTGCTCCTTACCGGCAATGGTGCGCGAATAGTCGCGCAGCACTTTGGAAAGTTCCATTTCAATGGCGCCACCGCCTGCCAAAAGAAATCAATCAGTTATACACTCTATATCGTATTGTAAATTGCAAACGTACCGGCAACGACTGAATCGTGTTTGATTGTTCGGCGCACAATCATGATGGCATCGTGCAGGGAACGCTCTGTCTCCTCCAAGAACTGCTCAGCACCACCGCGTAGGATCAATGTGCTGGTCTTGGCATTGGGACAACCTTCCAAATAATAAAATCAGTCATTAGTTAAGCAAACTATACTGCTCCGATAATGAAATATTCACCTTGGAAGAGATTGAAACGTTCGCCGCCCACTTGGCGTTCAGCGAAACGCTCACACAGTCCGAGCACATTGGGACTTATATCGTTGGCTGTCGTCATCACAGCGCCACCACAAGCCTTCATTGTGCGCTTGAGATCCTCCTCGGGTACACGGCCGGCGCAGAATATGTTGCGATCTGCGAAATACTGTGTGGCCACATCTCCAATGGGCAGCTTAGAGAGCACAACATTGGCGCCTGATTCATGTATTTTTGCCAATTTGTTGTAGAGTATTTGCCATTCGGCATCCACCACCTTCTGATACTCCTTTACGTTATCCACGCGGATCTCGGCATTGTCGCGCTCAGCCTTCAGCTCCAGCTCAATGTTAAGCAATGCTATTTTGCAATTCTCATAGCCTTTGGGTGCCATCTCGAAGCCAGCATAGGAGAATGTCTTCTTAAATGCAACGCCTGATACAAGCTGCGACTCTTCCAAAGAACCGCCCGTTACTTTCTTAATGCCAATCATATTCAGCGGCAGGAGCTCATCCAGCGAGAGCACAGCATCTACCACCATTTTGGCAAAGAAATCCTTCTGCTGATGGATCAGTTTAGACGACATTGCCGTAGCCGCGCATTTCTCCAGCAAGGCACGCTGCTCTGTTTTCGATTGTTTTTCAATGTGAACGGCCATCTCGTTTATTTTGTCCATGCACAGTTGCAGGGCCTTGCGTATGGCTTTGATAACAATACGCGGATGCACGCCATCCTCCACGAAGGGCTTCACCTGTTTAAGGAACTCGCCGGCCAGCAGCACAACGGAAGTGGTGCCATCACCCACCTATAGTAACAAAATTATAAGTCACGTGCAAGAATATATGTAAATTGAATTTTCAATTCTCACCTCGGCATCTTGTGACTTGGCAATGTCCACCAATGTCTTGGCAGCGGGATGCACAATGTCCAGCAGCTTCATTATTGTGGCACCGTCATTAGAAATGGTCGCTTTGCCATGTGCATCAACAATTAGCTTGTCCATGCCGCGCGGTCCCAGAGTTGTCCGCACAGCGTCCACAATCGATTGGCAGGCATTTATGTTGGACACCAGTTGCGGCTTACCCTGCGACGTGTCGGTGCCTTCCTTGAGCAGCACAATTTGTGGTTGCTGCAGACATAATATATAAATTGTGATTATTAGTCAGATATGCTTTGTGTGACTGCAGCGGCAATTGGCCGAGAAGCTTCTTTGAAGGTTATGTTTACAAATGTGTGTGTGTATGTGTGAGAGAAAAATTAGCAAAGCGGCAAATGCAACCGACCATTGCACTAGACAAGCAAATTGCATTTAAATATGCCGTAATTAATATAAATTCATAGCAAATACTTAAAATTTGGCACACATGGGGAGAAACACGTTTAAAATGCTTTCGTTAATTTTGGATATTTTATTTGATTGCGGGCTTAACCCTTACGTTGGATATATATTTGCACAATAACTAACCATATTTAATTGATGATATTCGCCGTTACACGTTAATGTTGCTTAAAACAAACAATTTAGTAGCAGACAGGCGGCGAGAATATGAGAATTTCTTTCACGTTTTCCGCAATGAGTAATCGCTAGGGATGGAAGCAAGCTAAACGACTCGATACTTGAGGCGAGCAAGCAGTGCTGCTAACTGTTTGAAATACCGAAACACATGATGTCGCACGTGACGTCATTAGAGACCTATGAGCACGCGTATGACTTTAAGAACTCCGTTACAATGCAATGAACGTCAAAACTTGGGGATATCTTTAACAAAGTTAACAAATTAGGCAGTTTAATCACCAATTTTGATTGGTGGTGGCCTGCGCGCCTAAAACAGTGTTGTAAGGAGATCTGCGTTTGTCACTTGGTTTTAGAAACTTCAAATATAGATGTGTGCTCCCATCTATTTATATAAATTTGGCGATCTTCCACTGGTTGGTTGCACACGCATGCCGCCCATTCCAATTCAAAAATATATTTGTGCGTTTTTAGTTTGCTCCGACCGCTCAACTTGAGTGAGTTGTACGCTTGAGCAATTAAACAAAAAGAAGAAAAAAACAAATTAAGCCAATAAAGGCCAAATTAATATTAAATTATGGTTTCTAAAGAGCACATCTAAATCTAATTCTGTAACTTAGAACTGGAAATTTAGTTGCTTACAAAATACATTTGTGATCTCCACGATAAAAGTGTCATTTATGCGAAGTTGTGTGTATTGGAAAACAATTTTGCAAACTGCAAGCCAAAGTGATTACGAAACTGTACACATAAGAAGTCTCTCTAAAGAAGTAAGTGTGAATTTGTTGGAGTTTTACAATTCTTCGCAGAATAACAGCAAGAATGGAGAGCTGCTCTCAACTTATTGGGGCCGAAATAATGCGTTTATGATCGACGACAGCTTATTGGTGCCAAAATAATGTGTTTATGATCGACGACAGCTGCCGCCAAGCCGTTGACCTATTTGAAGGATTCATTCATCTTGCCATTAAGCCAATTGTCAAATTCCCAGCTGCAGCGTGTTAAGAATACCCCGCATACTAATTTGGGTTATAAATACATGACAAGCTTTCATGCATGAATATTCAAAACAAATATCCATTCGCCTTCAATCAATTACATCTTCCGGTTTAAGAACCGGAATGCACGCCGGCCAACACGCACAGCGGCGGCCAAAGCTTTAGCAGCCCCCCACCCCATTCCATTCCCCTTTCCATTCGCATTCCCATTGACAACAACCCCAAAGAATAGTAGTGCATTCAATAAATGCCAAAGCTTTCCTTAATTAAACAAAACGATGTGAAGATTCGAAAAGCCCTAAAAAGCTTATGCCGCCAAGTTAGTCAATCGGTGTCCGACCGAAACGAAAGATCTCCGCTGCCGCTAAGCAAACGAAATTTTTAATTCGAATTAGTTAATTTACTATAGTTTATTGCAATTATTATTAATTAAAAAATATACAACCACTTAACCACTTCTTCGACGAACTGCAACAATAACTTTACTTGAAATATTTAAGTGTAATCGAATTGTGTGTAAAGAATACTAGTTGAAGCATAAAACATAATAAAAAGAAAGCAATTTAACGAACTCTTTTAAATTAAATAAACGCAAAGAATTCTGCTCCACATACCGAACAATTTTTGAGTAAAACTGTACGCGCGCAGATATACTATAATTAACATATTGACGTCATTGCAAAAGCAAAATCAAAAGGCGAAAATATACACTGCAAGAAACAGTCTAAAACAAACAAACAAACACACAAACAAACGAGCAACAAAGAGTAAATAAACAGTTGAATGTATGTTTGTAATTAAGTAGCGGAGCAGCGAAAAAAACAATATTTCTCATGTCAATTACATGACATGCCAGAACTTGGTCGAAAAGTTTGCGCAAAGACTGCTATCCAAGGATTTTGAATGTAAATGGTGCGTATACGTGATCTTGAATGATTCAGCCCCAGACATCCGACTATACAGTATTTTATGTATATAAGTATGAGAACATTTTAACGAGGCATCCATTTTGCAATACACTATTTGTGTATTTCTTATTTTGAAACATGCTAACGAAATGAAAAGTGAAAAGTGTCAGAAATGTGGCAAAATTCTGTAGCTGTCCAGTCTATAGATGTGATGGCATGTTCCAACCATCTACCATCTGGCTGGGCTGAGGAAACAGTCAACAGGGCGGATTCGTGATGTCACCGCGTTGTAAATAAAATGGGAGCCGCAACCCGAACTCTGCTGATTAATGGCGCACAATTTTAATTTAATTAAATGCAGCATGAAATATTTCTCTGCGCAAAGAGTGGATCATATGAACGAGTTTATGAATATGTTATAATTTATTATAGTATTTAGCTGATAGACTGCGTGTTGCTTCCCAATTTCAATTCATATAGCACTTGTTTCTGTTGTTGTTCATGTTTCCAAGAGCATAATCCAATATTTTCACACACACTCGTACATACTCGCACATGGGATAGAGATTTTCGGCCTTGATTAAGTTGATCTGACGGCACTTGAGCAGAATCAACTATATATACTTTATATATAGTATAGTATATACAACTATACAGTAGAAATTGTCAAGGAGCGGCAAAATTAAACTGATTTTAATTGATAAAGAAATAGGAGCACAAATTAAAATCATCATCATAATTAAATTAAATTACGTATGTTCATATATTAATATTGATTTTCAACTTTATAGTTATTTGTTGACAAATGCGTGGTCTTAACTATATATACATATTTTTGCATTTATTTTCAATAATTGTTCTTATACAAAATTTCTTATTTATTTCTTATTACCTTCAATATTAATTTAAAGGCATTTTTCATTTATTTTGATATTTATTTTTAAAATTGATTTTTGTATTCATTTTGATATTTATTTTCGAAAACATTTTCATCTTTGATATCGAACCGATTTGATGGTTTATTTTAAGATTTATTTATTCATTTATTTATTTATTAATTTTTATGTTGATTCTTAAATTGACATTTTTTATGTTCCTATATAATTGTATATTTTTATATCACACTTCTTTATTGTTTATTTTGAAACTGATTATCATATTCGCTTTATGTTGTTCTTAAATTGTTTTTTTATGTTCATGTATTATATTATATTTTGATATTCGATTTGTATAGTTATATTATTCCTTATCAAGTTTATTCATAAATTTGTTAATGTACATATAAAGTATTTACTTTGATATTTATTTTTAAAATTTTTTTTCATCTTTGATATCAAACTGATTTATAGACTTGTATAGCTTTAATATTCATACAAATTTTTTTTTTTGTATTCATTCTGAAGCTAATTTTTTTAATTCTAGGTACGACAGAGTCGTTTCATCTTCCATCACATTTTACATAACCGAAATGGCTATTTAGTTTTCAAAATAAAATGCTCTTTATTGATTCATATTGCCATTCGGATTATATACTTGTATAATGCTAATATTGATATACAGCATTGCCTGCTATTAGTCAGAGAGCATAGGAGCTGAGTAATCTGCTTAATTTGTCATACTTTTGCTTCACTCTGCGATTTTAAATATTGCCATATTTTGGCGGCCTTAGATGGAAACACGTTTACAACCACAATGGTTCGGTTTTATTGGAAATTTGCGAAGCTTTGCGATTAAATGTGCTTTTATGTGAGGCTGCAATTTTTAAGAGAGTTTCGAAAAGGGTCTCTAAAGCGCATCTATACTGTAGTGTAGTACCTATATAGTATTCTCGGCTACTTATTATTGAACTCTTGATGAGTGCTCCGGCTAGACATCAGCGCCTATATGTGGATTAATATATATATATAGCCTTTGTGTGCTTGTTAAAGCGGATGCAAGCACATTGTATACATTGTTCAAATTGTACGTAAACATATATATGAATATATATAGAGCTCTTTAATGCAAAGAATTTTGCTCTAGTTGCTGATAGGCCCCACATGATACAGAATTTGTTACATATGTTATAGCGTGTGTGGCACGCACATCACCCCCCACCCCTCCTTCCTCTTCTATATGCATGAAAAGGCGCGCCACATGACGTCATGTGGCAACCAACAATGAAATGTAATTTGTATTTAGTATGAACGCACTTACCCCTCCGACTAGTCCATATACTAGATACCAAACACCAAAAAAAACTAGAAAGAAACTTTGTATGTTAAATTGCATTTGGGTGTGGGGCGGTGGAAAAGCTCTGTGGCAGCAAAATCAATAGAAGGCGAACTATTTCTTGCCTTCTGTGTTACACTTGTTGATTGGTGTGGCAAAATAGCTCAGAAGTTAACGACTAGCGACTAACGACTATAAACAGCAGCCATAGAAGTGCAAGCAGCCCGATGGGTAGAAGTCGGACAAAACGAATGCTAAACAAGCTGTTGGGGCATTGTGTCTTATGGTAGGGTGCAGAATTTTGCATGTTTACCGTGAAAGACAGCCGTTCAGAACTTTATCGCCCTACCTTAAAATGTGCAAAAAAAAAAAATAATAATAATGTCTCCATTACATAATTCCCATTCCTAATTGGTTGGCGAAAACGAAAAATGTGCGGCCAAGAAAGAGAGAAACACTCGGCTGGTCCCCCCTTTCAAATATAAAATATTTCGAATATGTATTTATAGTTATTATTATATTATTATGAGGGGGGGAGTCTCCACGTGAGACTCTCCCTGATACCTTGTCTGGTATATCAGGATAATATTCGCTTTGTTTCCCAGTTGAAAATTTCATTGATTTTTCATTCCAAAACAGTCAGTGTTCGGTTAATCCTAAGCTAGGCTCTTAAATTCAATAAAGAAACACACACACAGTAAAGCTAGGCTTTCGGATAAGTGATTAAAAATTTTTTGAATAGTCTCTTTTAAGTTATTATTGGATAGGCAAACAATTCGCACAAAATTTCTTTCAATTTAAAAAGTACGCTTCAAACTCATTTTTTGGGAAAACTATAGATTTGTGCTAATTGGTCTTCATTCCAAAAAAATATCAAATTCCAAGCTCGAGTAAATTTGTGTACAAATTATTTGCCTGTCTAAACATAATTATAATTATATCAGAGCTCGTTGATAATTTCTAAGATATCTGCTGATGTGGAAAATTATTCATGTTTCTGGTCGACCATTAGAACAGTTATAAGGTAGTACTATAATATTACTTTTGATCGATGGAATATGAAATTGATGAAAGCTTTGCAGAATTTGCCTGTCATAACCTTACACTCAAGTTAAAATATTATTTCGAAACTACTTAACCATCTTTTATATAAAATTAATGCTAATGCTGATTGAACATTTAATTTTAATCATGCTCCAGCAATTCGACCAATTTTAGTACAAATTATCTGCTAGTCTGACCATTACTGCAATTGTAACAAAATATGTTCAAAATTTCGCAAAATACGGGTTAGAAAATGCAACTCTATAAAGAACGACTTTACTCAAAGTATTCTAAAAAGAAATGTAAACTGCAATAGTTTTAGGATGGCATATCAGTGATACTCAGGCCAACCAAATTTCATAGAGTTCTCTCCCACTTAGCTTTGAAAATTTAAAAGTTTCTAAAAGAATTCGCCGTTTTCTTTGCATTCAACATGTTGAGTAATCTGTTAAGAATCTAATTTCGTTATCAGTTTGCTAAACAGAGTCAACAAAAACTGTAAGCAAAGTCAAGGGGGAGAATACAATGTCCACTATTTATATAATTGCTAAGTGCGGTTTCTGCTTCCACAAAAATAATACCCTTCCTTTCTCTACATTTCATTACAGCTAACCCCTGAATTGAATTCAGAGATGCAAACTTGAGCTGTCGCCTGACCATTTAGAATGTTGTGAGACTTTCGTTAAGGTCGGACCATAATACATCACAATACATATGCATAGAATTTTGAAACGATAGCGGCATATTTTCATATAAAAACCATTAACGAAAAACCCCTAAAAAATGGCTGAAAATACCATTGAAACGACCTCTAGCAAAGGATTAGAAGAGAATTCCGCACACATATTGACGCCTCATAATGGCGCAGTGCGAAAGTTGGCGCCGGAAAGAGGGCCCAACAGTAAACAGAGCTTCCAGGCGAACAATAGGCACGAGAATGTGCCCCCCGTTGGGCGCCATAAGGAAGATTGGGAGACAATTGTCTTGGGCAAGAACAAATTGAAACGCAAGAAGAAGCTAAGCGCTTCATTGACCTCAGTGGGGGATACGGTTAATCAGGAGAAACGCACACGCATCGAGGGCATCCAATTGAATTGTCGCGGCAAGTTGCGCCCCAGAGATACAAACACATTTGAGCATTCGGCCCACAATTATAATAGCGCTGCGACAAAGGTGCCCGCAAACAAACAAGCCTCCCCCACCAAGAAAGTGGAACGCCCGGTCCTCGTAGGCGGCGTTATCACAACCAATGTATCGAATACCACACCGCAGCGCTTCAAGCGCAAAATGCAGGAAAGTCTGGACACCATCCAGAAGCTAAACGCCCTCACCGAGCAGCTACGACTGGAAATCAACGAACTAAAGTCCAGTCTAATAACCGAACGAAGCGCCGTAAGGGCACTGAGGTGAGCAAAAATTTATACTTACCCGTACTTCTACTTATTTATCCAAGACTAAGCGGAGGATAGGAAAGTAAATGCAACTCTACCTCTATTTTTTCAGAAAGATATTTCTTGTAATCACATAATAGATATTTTTATAAAGTCAAATACAATTTCATAATTATATTTTATTTTAGGGCGCAAAACGATGCCGATGGTCGCAAATGGAGAGCCGAGGTGAAGAAACTTCAGAAAAGCAATCCGCCCACACCACAGAAGAAGGCCCAAGACTTGGCCAACGGAGAGTTGAGCACAAGCACGAGTATATCGGCCGATGGCCTCATTAACTATGAAATTCAAAGACTGACAAACGAGATTGCCGCGCTAAAGGAAGCGAATAGAACCAAAGAGGAGAAATGCCAGGTAGGTGTGCATGAAGGCTTGAGTTGCCAGCATGTCTTGTGATCGTCTAGTTGCGTTTGAGTCGTTCCCATAGAAATACTAGCAGCGCTAGTGCCTCGCCCACCGCCCACAAACAGAATACGGCATGCAGATGCTCGATTTTGAGGACCACAGGACTGTCGTCAGTGTTTTGGCGACGGCGTCTATGGACGACCTTGGCGCCAGCATTGAGGAAAATCGAATTCATAATGCGATCCCAGTAGCGCTCGAAGCCAAACTCGTGGGCACTGCGTATTAGTCTGTTCAGATAGCCCAGATAGGGGGAGCCATAGGGCACGATGTAGACAGCATGGAAGGGCACCAGGCAGTTCTCCATGAGGTGGAAGAGGGGCCGGCCTCGTTCCGTGTGTCTTCTTTCCTGCACACGAAACTTGGCGATGTGATATTTTTCCAGATAGGCATAGGAGAGATCGTTTCGCCGCAGAGTCCTGAGCAGCACCATATCCGGCACGGGTAGCATCAGCTGCCGGACTCTGCCCTCCAGTTGGTGGTCGCGCAGCAGAAAACGTTCAATGTGCTTCAGATGACGGGGCCGGGTGAGCAAACGATACTCCGATTGGGCCAAGGTGGGCAGATCGTTGATGTCCGGCAGATTCTTGTGGGAGACCAGCATGCTGGTCAGATTGCCCTTGAAGGCCGTGCAGATGAGCATGCTGAAGTAGAGCCAGAAGACCAAGAAGAGACGCATCGAGGAGCGACATGGAACGCTCGAGAGCGGCAGAGCATGGCCGAGCATGCAGCCAAATATGTGTAGACCCACGCCAATGCCATGCCCGTGATGGGTCCAATAGCAGAAGATGTTAGCCAGCAGAAGGCTGGCCAGCAACGACAGCCAAACCAGACACCCAAACGAACGGAACATGTTCCAGAAAGTCGGCGCCGTATCCGCCTTCGGCACAATCACACACAAATCATCGCGATTGTGGGCGACCGTGAACTCCACATGCTTGCCAAACGACTCCGGGGAGAGGAATCGTATGTTCATCGCCACATCGTCGTACTCCTTGGCTATTTCCATAAAACAGATGTCGGCACTCAGATTGTGCTGCCCATCCAGCTGCACGCGACTCACCATGCGCGTCGCATTCAAACGCTCCGCTATATACTCCGACATCAGGCCATCTGTGCCATAAATCTGACCCCTTGACCCATAAATGGAGCGCACCTCGTCCGAATAAATGCACATCCGCAGCGGCTTCCGCTGCATATTGGGAATGACGGTGGGGAAAAGTGTTCGCAATTTCGGCAACTCCGCTCCGTAACGCACCTCGATCAGGTAATTGTCATTGAAGGGATTATAGCGATAGATTTGCAGACGCTCTGCCCGCCAATATATAATCACAATGTTGAGCAACCAGATCTGCCAGAATTGCTTGAAAGTGGACCGCAGCCAGGCGTCCGACACATTCTCCGAGTTACGGATCAACAGAAAGACGTGCGACAGATGTTTCGCTGCCGATTTCTTGCGAAACAAAGATAACGCCAACGGCTGTAATATATCGTTCTGAATCATCAGCATATACATCAGAACGCCGTCGTCCTTGATTGCTTCCAGCGGACCCGAGCGGTTTCGATTTCTAGAAGGTAGAGAGGTGGAGAAAGAAACATTTAAGGTGCGCGTTCTTCAATTTAAGGTGTTTATAGAATTATTTTCTTCAAATACGTTCAATGAAGTAATACAACAAAGCTTAGTTGGGTTTCCAGAGATTTCCTAGCTATTAAGTGTGGAAATAATGTGTGAGAATTAATTTTTTTCCTGTCGATTTGTTTAAATGAAAGAATTCGGAATCGACACAGAAGAAGACTTTAGAATAACGAAGAAAGTTCATTTAGATAAAAATTACATGTTTTAGTGAGAGGTTATACAGTTTCACAAATCGTATAACCAGAAATTACCAAAATATTAGTGTTAATATTATGATACACATCTAAAACGAGTGACTGTAACAATTAGAAGAAGAGGTTAGGGGAAATAAGAAAGGATATGAAATAATAAACAAATCGTTATACTACTTATAATTTAGAAAATATAAGGTGCAAGTATCGGAGACGCATAGATATAGATGACGCATATAGATACACCTAATTCTGTTTTAAAACGGTAGATTGGTTCCAGAAACAACCGTGTAAAAAATCATATGCAAAAAGAGGTGATTGGTTCCTTATCTCTAAAGAAATATATATGCAATTCTTAATTTTCAAACCGTGTTATATCAGAATCGTGTAAAAACAGAATAAGGTGTATATGACTTTCTCATTCATATGAACGCCCCAAACTTAGAAAATTTGTATTAGGATCTTTGTAGATTTGTTATTTTTCTGTTCTATACTAAATGTTCTATAGAAGATGTGATTTTTTAGAAGCTTATCCATAACCGAACAGTATCGATCTGCTTTAAATGGCTTTAAAGCTAAGACTAGGGCTAGTTTGCGAACTCTTCGTCCCTCATCTTTAGTAGATTTCTTGAATTATTCACGGGAAAATATGTCACAGATTTTTAAAAGGTACGAAAATACAGTTTTTAAGACGGGCTTTGAGTCGGGAACATACTAAATAGCTTTGAATACTTTCGTTCAATTCAAAGCAGGTTTTTCACCTTTCGAGTACAGGATTTCAGGACGAATTCAATCAACACATGCGTCAAACATAAAAGAAATCCTTGCAATTCTTTAATTTGATTTTTAGCTTATTATCAAGTGTGTAATAGGAAGTTAGTGTTTTTGGAATTTTCTATTCAGAAAGGATATTTTTAGTACCTTAATGATATGTAGGACATGCCGCATTGTGTCACTTGCTGCAGTATTTCCCTTGTCTGGTGCCTGGAGGTTTCGTTCTCGAAGTACACAATGAGCTCCTTAATGCTTGCCTGGCACAGCAAGCTGCTTACTTGCAACACCAACCCGGATTCCAGGTGGCTCTCCAATGGGATCTTAGTGTTGGCATCAGCCCCAGAAATAGTTAGAACTGATGTAACCAATAGCAGAATTATGCGATATGCAAACATTCTGCTTGGACTGGGATGTGTTGACTGTTCCGGAACTGTCGCTACGCCTTTGTTTTTATAGCTTTGCAAAAAAATAAACACCGAAAGCTAATTCCATTAATGCGCACTGTTTGCCATTTCCGAATGACAAGGCGCTGAAAGGACATTCGGCAAACAACATCATACCATGTGTGACTCGTTTAGTTAATGGAAATGTATGCGTTTTTTTCTGTTTTCTTTTTTCTTACAAAGTGCAACTAACATTCCATCGCTTCGTGTTGGCCTGTTGGCCGTTGTTTTTGTTGCTCTTGTTGTTCTTGCTATTTGTCAGCCGTCTCATGTGCCCCCCTGACACAATGCCCCCCTTTACGATCTATTGCAGATAAATGGCGAGGCTGATAGACGCAAGGCCGCCGATATGCGTACATTAAAAAATGCATATGAAATCCGATTGACTCAAATACAGAAATCGGCCAAAATTGAAATAACACGTTTGGTAAGTTTCCGAGATCTGGGACTGCAACAGCAGCTTAGAGTGGCAAGCGGTTTACTTTTTAAAAACTGTTACAACAACAAAACTATTAAAAAATATGCAATTTGTGCGTAACACTGCGCAACAAACAAAAGTTTCGGAGTTTGTCAAATGATGGTCTTTGGCTTTAAATTAAATTACTTCTCAGAATAGTTCTAAATTTTTCGAGTGGAATCTGTTCAAACATTGCTCTTGAAATCTATTATCTATTTCATTTTGTTAATTATTTTTAAAGGTATTGACTGATTTTCATTTTTTTATGGATCCCCAGAAGCTAACATCTTTGTCTTCCTGAGCTATGTTTAATAGAGATATATATAGATATACTTATTTATGTACAAAAACTTGATTAATTATACTTCTATTAAAAGGACGTTTAATATTTCAAAATTTATATTCGAGCATAATTTATTAAGGGTCTTTATTAATAATTCGAAAACAAAAATATAAAATAAAGCAAATAACATGATTGATTGTTAGTTGGGATCAAGACGCAAATGATTAGAGAAATTTAATTAATATTAAAAAATTATTTATTTTAAACTAAGATGATTTCAGATAGAAAGAAAGAGACATTAATTATATTTACGTTTACTCTGTAACGTAGAAGCTTCTGAACTGAAAATTAGTTAAAATTTTGCTACGGAGCATGTTAGGAGAAAAAGCACAGAGAAACTATGTTTAAAAGGTTTTAAAGCTGCCACATAATTGAGCATAATATATTTAAAAATGGGCTATAATTTTTGTTCAATTAAGTTTCAATATTAACTATCTTTATGCTTAGTTATTTCTCTCCTAAAATTAAAATAAATACATATATAAAAATGCCAGCTTAGATAAACACTGCAAAGGTTTGCAATTTTCGAAATAAGTTAATGAGGTTTGGCCAAAAGATTAAAAACGAACGAAGACAGTTCGAATTCATTTGATTTGGAGTTTGTAGAAATATCTGAGATTTCCTGTAATGACGACGACTTACTCGAACAGTACAAAAATTTCTCATAATGCCTTCATTCACTGCTCGCAGCTCGTTAGTTGTGATAATATGGGCTTTATGACGTAATTGAAAAATGGAATGGCTTAAATTAACATGGACATCGTAAAAGTGTAATTACATTAACGCGCCGACTTCCGCAAAAAGGTGTAAAGGTGTATCTTTAAGTAGATATTTAAGATTCAAAGAAACAACTATTTGGCCTCTTGACTTGCTTAAATGAGTCGTTTTCTGCTTTGTGTTATTTTTTTTGCAGCTAGAGGAAATCAAGACCAAAGAACGTAATATAGGACAACTTAAGAAGGACCTGCAAGTGTTGCACAACAGCAAGAAGCAGAGTGAGCAACTACAACACCAGCAACAACAAGAAAAACAAACTAAAATATCAACGACGAAAACAAAAACGAACGAAAAGCCAAAGAAACCCACGAATGCAATCAAAACCAAAAACGAAACAGATACAAGCCAGGCTCAAGTTACAAGTGAGGTGAGTACAGCCATAGCTTTAAACAGTGCTGCCAACTCGGCCTATTTCCCGCTAGTTCTGATGTGTCTGAAAGCTGAAAACATATAAAATGAGACTGTCGGGAATTATAGCATTATTCGAAATTAAACTGTTACTAATGATCTTAGAATTAAGAGTCGTATACAGCCATAGCTTTAAACAGTACTGCCAACTCGGCTTATTTCCCGCTAGTTCTGATGTGTCTAAAAGCTGAAAACATATAAAATTGAGACTGTCGGGAATTATAGCATTATTCGAAATTAAACAGTTACTAATGATGTTAGAATTAAGAGCCCATTTTTTTAGCTAATTCTGCGGGTTTTGGAATGCTGTAGAGTTAGAGCAACATTGGTAATGGCGGGAATTCAAGCGTTATTAAAAGTTAAACTATTTGTTTAACCGAACAGCAACAAAAAGGCCTTGGTATTTAGAATGTCTTGTCAGCTTGACATTTAATTTTATTGCCAGAGAGTGCTGGGTCTGCTGGAATGCTGGCTGCGGGAAAGATCTTAGTATAAACAGATCTGAGCTTTCCATTCTGGTCTTGGTAAAGTCAAGTGCTCATTTAATGAATTAATATTAACTTCGATCCGACTCAAATGCTTTTTTTTTGTCTGCAGTATTTGGTTGTTATCGTGTCATTTACTTAACTGTTTTTTTAAACTTTGAATGGGGAGTTGCGAAAGAAAATATTGTAGATCCGAAAATTATCACATTTAGCAGTTATTGTTGTATGTGTTCAACAAAAGTATTGTGTGAAAGACATTGGTTTCAATTTCCATCACGTTGTACAGAAAAACGAAGCAATATTTTAAAGTCGTAGAATAAGTAATGAATGAATTCGCTTGAACTATAAATCGAATGAGGTTACGAAGTTGGACTCTATTCTATGAAGTTCGAGGTATTTCTGGAGTGGATTTCAATTTGTCACCATTTTTGTCGTCAGCTATTTGCGATGTTGTCAAACAAATTATTTAATGCAACTAAACAAAGATCTCACAATACAATACTAAAACGTTAACAGTTAATGGTCGTTTTGTCCTCACAAAATTATGTGGACTACTCCAGTTTATATCAATTTGAATTGCTCCAAATTTAAGGGAAACCTCTTTTTGGGATTATTAACAATGATTAATCTGCTTTTATGCTCTTTGAATTACAATTTGTTGAGCCCTTTCTAGATTGTTTTTAATTGCTAATCTGGCTTTTTACGACGCTCATAATTGTCATCACTAGCTGTATGAGCAAGTGTGTGTGTATGTGTGTGAGTGTGAGGGAGGCAGGCAGCATAGGATAATGGAATGGATTGTGCATTGTGTGTGCTGGTGGGGTTGCCAGCACTTGAACTTGCACCGACGACAGGTAGAAAAGTAAAAAACTTGCTGCTGCGACCATAAAAAGTTAACATTGTCACATACACATGTATGTATGTTGTGTGGCAGTGTGTGTGTGTGTGCGTGTGCGTGTGTGGTAAATGTCTGGGGTGGTGTGGAGTGTGGGGCACACACCTCTGGCTTGATCTATGATATAATTTGGTTAAAGTTATGATTAAGTGCGGCGACGATGGCAACAATCGTCGGCATATTTGCGGCACAGCCAACGTGCGACAATGCGAACGATTGCCGTTGTGTTGTTGCAGACAACAATCTCTGCAACGATGGCGATAAAAAAGAAACAAAACAAAAACCTGCCAGATAGACGCTTGAAATGTGAGCTAGCCAAGTATAAACGGCATATTGAATGCAGCAAAAGCGGCTGGCGATAAATAAAAAATACAAAAAAAGGCAGCGGAAAAAACAACAATGGTGCTGCAACTGCAACGCAAGTGTTGCAAGTCAATCTGCCGACAAGAGAGCGAGAGCGCGGCATGTGGGGGGGAAAAACAAACACTCTCAGCCGCAAGCCGGTTTTCACACACACTCTCACAATAGAGATGGGTATGGGTCGTGTTTTTCTTCCTGTCTACACTTACGCGCTCGTGCCTTATGTTCCACATCTACAAATATCCTAAAACGAAATGAAATTTCGAATAGCACTTTTAAAAAAGTATTTTTTTTTTAATTGTCCAATAGAAAAGGATGTAATATTGTCGAGAATTGTATGCTGATTGGAATGATTGCTAGGACAGATGATGTTTTTAAAGCTTAGAATAAGACACATTTATTGTTTACTGGAAACAAATTATTTTAAAAAACTCAATTTGAATATTGACAATATGATGGATATGACAATACCAGCTAGTATTTTCCATTTCTCTTTAAACAAAAATGAATTTAGTAGAATCTTAACTAAATTTTCATTTTCTATTAACTTTTTCATCATGAAATTGGTAATTTTTCAGAATTGATGTTAAATTTTTAAACATATCTGCAGTTGCTGGCTTCCAAATACAAACTCCATGAACGTGTTCTTTGGTTCTTCTTACAAGTGCATGGCGTGGCCGCAGCGTGTAGTGGCGCGAATGCCGGCTCGCTGCCATATCTAGCCTCACACTCTTCTTGTTCCACACATGCACTCGCACTCACACTCACTTTCTCTGAGTTTGGACGAGAGTGAAGAGCGCAGACGCGACGTCGCGTCGCTGTCGCAGTCGCGGTCGCTGCTGCCGTTGCCGTTGCTGTTGCTGTTAACTCGCATGAATGGGGGCCGAACGAGCAACCGACCGGGCGAATTAAGCCAAGTCAGTTCAGCTCAGTTCAGTTCAGTTTTGAGTTCGCAGGCGTCGCAGGTGCGCATGGCACGTTCAGAGTGCGTCGAAATTGTTGAAGTTGAAGTCGAAGTCTCGTTTTCGCCGTCGTGTGGCAGTCGCAGTCGTTGTTGTTGCTGTGTCAAGTGTACTGAAGATTTTTTGTGGGCTAAAAATAATCCAAAAAATTGTAATGAAACGAAATGAGAAATGTGTTTGAATGTAAAGAGTTCAACGAGTGTTTTTATTATTATTGTTATTATTGTTGGTGTTATTGTTGTTGGCATTGTGCATAATTAGGTGAAATTTGTTGTAGCTAGCATTCATTTTTTTCTGCCTCTCTTCAAATGCCGCAAATAGTAAAAAGTAATACAAACTTACATACGGAGTACGAGTATAACACAAGTGCATTGTAACCCACACATACTTGTATGTACATACTTGTGCTGTCGTTGTCCCCAATCACTCGGTGTGCGATTGTTGTTGCTGCTTTGAAATCGACAACACCAACACCAACAGCAACAACAACAACAATGGCAACTCACGCATTTACAGTTGATCTTTCTCTTTTCTTTTGTAATACCAAAAAAAAGTTGAACTTTTTTGTTTGACTTCCATTTTGTGTTGTTTTTTGTTTGCTGGACACATGAATGCATATAATTTTCTCCAAATTTGCACGGATTTGTTGTTATGATTAGCAAACATTGAAATTAATTGTTCAGCACTGTTGTTGTTGTTGTTGTTGTTGTTTGTGGCCGTTCGTTCCAGTGATTGAATTCGATTTTACAGTTCATTAAGTTGCCACCATATGAGGCACTGTAATTGGTTTATTGATTTCAACTAAATTATGCTACCCAACCGGGAATGCTGTAGCTGCTGTTGTTATTGTCGTTGTTGTTGTTGCATTAGAATGTGTTGTGTGCTCTGCGAGGCATGAAAATATTGTACGCAGAGATACAAGATACAAGATGCGAGATACGCGAGATACGCGATTTGCATGCCAGCATTGAATGGCAAAAGCACACTCTGCTGTCGAACCAGTTGTTTCGCATAGCTTCGGCATCATTGGATGATATAGTCTGATACCAATATTTAGACTGCCAGCAGTCGCTTTTGATATATACACACAAACACACGCACATAATCGTACTCGTACAACGTTGAAGCGCGGAAGTCGAATTCTTAAACGGTCTTTAAAAAGTTTGCAACAATTATGCGCAAGTGATGGGGTTTTTCCTCTAAAACTTTGATACAGTTATATACGAGTATCTGAAAGTTCGCTTATAAATTGGTTAATTAGTGTGGGAACTAATTGCAATCAAGTTAATTGATGCCATTAGACTGAAAGAGTTCAGCTTTCAGTGGAAATTTTAATGCAAATATTACGTTAATGCATAAATATAAAGTTAGCATTACAAATTAAGTGTGGGAAAAAAACTTAATGCTAGCGGTTTCTGAATTATTATATTTTCTTCTTTTTAATAATTTATCATTTTGAATTCAGTTTCAAATTTAGAAATGGTAAAAAAAAGGAAATTCACACTTATTTGGCCTTTTTTGTTTCAAAGCTTTAATTGTACTATAAATAAAGAAAATATATATGCAATTATCTCTCAAATTCGCAAATGTTTTCCCAGTATATGCATATTACATATTGTTTAATCATTATTAATCAGTAGATACTTGGCCCTTTCCTCAACTAAAGCTTCTACTCCCCCTGGTTTCAATTACATTCTGAACACGTTTTGGACCAGAGTCTTGTTCCAAAAAAACTAGCCTTGGAAATAGTACCTACCCGCACGGTTTTAGGTCCATAATTTGAGGTAGCCAGTCCAAAGTAGTAACGCCAACATCTTCTATAAATGTGGTTATTATTTTGCTGATGATTCTCCAATCAGTCCAAACAGTAGGTACTTCCACCTTTCCTCAGACTAAGCCTCCATCTCATTTTTCAAAATCAAATTACTCTTATTAAGAAATGGAAACTTGAGTCAAAATAGCAATAAATAACAATTCTTATGAATGAAAGTGCAATACAAAGTAATAGAAATAAAATACTGTTTAAGTAAATAAATATTTTGTTTTCGAAAAAAATATTAAATAAATAGTAGAGGAATTAACTTCCTTAATTGACTATTACTATTATTATTTTAGTCTCTAAACCTAGCTTCTTTTCCTTCTTTTCCCTCTTCCCCTTTAATTGATTTAAATAGTAAAAGACAAAGACTAATACAGATGGAATGCTCTTTAGGTTGCTTTAGAAAAAGTGGTGAGCAAATCAGTTGAATTGAAGTATCTTTGGGAATTCTTTCACAGCAATTATCTTTGGGTGCTGTCTACACAAATTGTTTAGTCGAACTTACATGCATGGTTTAGACGCTTATCATAGAGATTTCGCCAAAACGTGGCTCTATGTTGTGGCTACAAGTGGTTGAGTGTTAAGCGCGAAACGTGGCTATCTTGCGAGTTTCCAATGCTTGACTTACTTGGCCAGCTGACCCAAACAAGACGTTTAACTTGTCAACAATTTGCATAGCGAAAATTGCAGCTTCATATCAAGCCAACAACAAACACAACATCAACTGCAGGCTCATCTAACAACAACAACAACGGGCTTACATATAGGAAAAAAATATGTGTGGAAAGTGTGTGTGTTTGGATATGTGGGGAGGTGCGTGTGCCTACACACCAATTGGGGTCAGTGAAAAGCTTTAAAAATGTTAACGTATTTTAAATATATACGTCGTTTTTATTTTTATTTATTGTTGTCTTTTAGTTTTCGTTTTTGTTTTTGGCGTCCGCAAAAATTTAGACATCTTCGTCATAGACAAACGACAGTAAAAGCGTTAAAAGACAGACACCCAGACAGACTAATGATCATGTTGATGATGAAGCTGAAACTTCATTTCTAAAATGCAAAGTGATTGGAGCAACATACATACATGAATAGAAGACGAGGAAAAAAAGCGGGGTGTGTTAAATTGACTAAATGAACAACAACAACAACAACAACAAAAAACTATGCAAATGCATGAGTTTGCAATACGCGGCTATAAATATGTTAAGTGCTGAGTGAAAACTGCTCCGGCTGAAAATTGATGTTAATTATTATGAAATGAAATCTCGACAACATCGATGCCTTGATAATGGATTACTTCTACGAGTGCCGCGAACTGAAGGTAACTGATGCCAAAGAACTGTTTAAGCTTTAAACTAAACTGAATTATTATAAATTATAAGTCCAAATGCCAACAGTGAGCGCTTCAAGTTGCCTCATTAGTGTGACAAACGATATTTATATTTGTTTAGTTATGCATGGCTGGTTGGGTTTTCTTTGAGGATTTTGCTGGGCCCACCCAGTGGCCCATTGAGTGCCGGCTGGCTTCGATTTTTACAATAAAACTCATTAGCATTGTAAAGAAACTTTCGCTTTTGCAAGATCAAAGCGCTGGCTAGCTGGCTGACTGGGTTTGGGTTTTGGTTTTGGATGCAATGTGAAAATAAATAAACCTGTATTACAATGCCAAATGCAAATATTCGACTCTGGTTGTGATGTTGTTGTTGTTGTTGCTGTTGCTGCTGCCTTTTCGATGGGCACTGCACCCAACGACAATACGTATACGTAATATTTTCACGGATGGCGCGCGACTCGAACCCGGAACGCTGCCTTAAAAACACAGCAGCCGGTGCAGTGCAGTGCAGTGCAGTGCAGTGCAGCGCAGCGCAGCGCAGCGCTCCAGCAATCGATCGAGTGAAACCTGTCTGTTACCGAAAGGAAAACCATTTCACAAAGAGAGCGCAAGTCAGCGCGTGAGAGAGTGCTGGAGTGATGGAGTGATGGGGAAGGGAGAGGCAGCTAAAGAGCGTGTTCGTTTGTGCATGCAACATGCAAACACAAACAAGTTGTCGACAGATTTACACACAATCGCCGCCAACAGCGACAACAACAACAACTACACCAATAGCAGCGACAACATCACGTCAAAAAAGATGTTTGAAATTTTGCTGCCAGCATCGTTGACGCCGTTAACATTGCAGACACCTCGCACAGTGACTCAAACGATTCAAACGATTCAAATTAAATGTGCATTCACAATTGGGGCAGTTACCATTTCCATCGTTTCGTCACGCATGCGTACCGTTACCCTTTCTTTTCTTTCAAAAATGTGCCCACAACGTACTTCACAAAAGCTTAAGCATATTGAATTATTATTATAGTTAATTATATTGAAAATAACTAAAACTAATTCAAATGCAATTTTTAACTGATGTTTATAAATATTGAATAATAAAATGTGAACCCATTTACGAAAAGAAATGGGAGAAAAGGCAGCTTAGAAGAGCATAAAATATGCATAGCGTTTAAACAGTTTTTTTGTAGAAGAAACATAACTTACGAATCGTTTAAAAGAAGAGTTCAAATATAAAAAATAAACTATGCGAAGAAATCGAAATGAGAATTATGCGGGGAAACTTTATGAACAGATTTTATTTTATTGCAAATATAAGAGCTCAGCTCTGTAGAATGCGAATTAGTTAAAAGAATGAATCCGAAGATAATTATTGCTATAAAAACTATGAAATATTAATCACTTAAAAAATCGCGAAAATAAATAAACAAACAACGTATGTTAAAATACACTGAAATTATTATCAGAAAAAACAAGTAGAAAAATAGGGACAATGTTTTTTATAAATTATAAAACCTTAAATGGAAATTACACGGAAAATAAATCAACATTATTTTGTATTAGGACATTTTTTGTTGAATGTTGCAAGTCAGTTGTATTTCAACTTTCGATATCTATTTGAGGTGGGACAGCTAGTATTTAATGTACCTGTATCTTAATCTTATCTACTACACATTTAAAAATTCGTTTAAGGTAGCATGACTTTTCTCTTTAGCTTTTGATTGTATTTCGAGTAAATGGATTTGAGAAACGTTTGGCTTTAAAATGTCTCTCCAATTTTAAATTTCTAGGAACTTTAACTAGGAACGTTCGATTCCGTATTTCCTCCATTATTCTGTTTACTATTTGTCTTCAGATATTATTATATCTGATTGTATCTCAACAAGGCTATATGGAGCATCTCCATTATCTTGAGAATAGTAAATAGAGAATATTAATAGCATTAAAAAGTTCGTGAACGATCAATTTATCAATAGAGGTTGAACAGTATATTAAAAATGTCGATGATTTCTATAACTAAATAAAATTCCATTTCTTTGCTGACACATATCGTAAGATTTTATTATTTTTAAATGCTATCTTCTCCAATTAAGGAAAATTCTGTTGAATATTTGAGTCACTTTCAAATGTTTGCCTGCCACATCTGCCGCATGTTTTGTAGCCACTGTGCCCGCCAACGAGCCATGACGGACGTCTCTTCGTGCAATTCATTTAACGCACTGCCAATCAATGCAACAGACGCTGATATAGCCATAAAAAGGTCTTCTTCTTTTCCCCATCACAACCAGTTGCTGCTGCTGCTGCGGGCTGTGGCTGCGGCTCCGGCTCCGGCTGCCACTCAAAAGTATTCAGTATTCAGTTTTCTGGGCACGTTAAAGTTCGTTAAGTTTGCATAACCGTTACGTAAAAAGTGGAAAAAGGGGAGGGGAACGTTTAGAAGGCAGGGTTCTTGTGGTCTTTTGTTGGAATTGATTCAAGAAATTACCATAACTGTTAGGAAGATAATTTGGCAGCGCGTGTCTTTGAGGGTTTGGTCAGAAGTGTGTGCCAGTGTGTGTGTGTGTGTGTGTGTGCTTCACAGTGTGTGTGTGTGTGTGTGTGTGTACGTGAAGGTATGTGGTCGGCATAAGCGTCAGCGTCAGCGCCATTCCCGCCACTCCATTTGTGGCGGCCCAAATGGGGGCTCCAGGGGCGCTACTTTGATATTCATGGCTTGTGAAACGATATGAAACGATTGGTAGTATGTATTGGTGGTATGTATTGGTCATTGCACTGCGTTTTTGGGTGTACCTTGCTCGTTTCACAATTGATTAATGATTTCACTGACCAGCACGCACGCACACACACACACACACACACACACACACCGACTCGGGTACAGACATATTGAAATTAAATATGAAAAACTGAACGAGCGTTGCAAATTAGCATAATGCTGCATTATACACATAATAACATGGGCATTATGTTTGTTATATAAATGATACCTCTACCTATGTCTGGCCGACCGAATGGAGTTGAAAGTCGCTGTTCAGGCATAACTGCCATTGATTGACTTGCACAGCTTGGTGGGCAGCAGTGATTACTTTCCTCATTTTAACGCCACCGCAAAACCAATTTCTCACACTCACACACACACTCACACACACACTTACGCACACACACACACACACACTCAGAAGAAACTTGCGCCCTTCTCTATAAATTGGTGCAACCAATTTTGTTGGCCAGTTTGCTTTAAAAGCTACATGCTATATAGGCTAAGCTACAAACAATTAATGCAGTGGCAGAAAAAGTCGATTAAGTATTTATAAAAATTAGAAATATCTTTTAATAAATAATGCAAATTGTTAAATAGCAATAATATCTAGCGAATCCATCTCTTAATGGGAATTTATTTCTCTTACAAGCTATGTGCCCGCGACTTACAGCATAATGTAGTTAGGGGCGTTATTAGAACTGACGGGGGGAAAAGTATTAGCCAGACCGGGGTTATAACAAATAGGATTCAGAGAGTATGGCCGAATATCTTTTAACCTGATCATATAATTTCCGGCCCTTTATTATAAATTATCTCCTAAATCTCATAGAAGATGATAATGCGAAGTCTCTTTAATTGATCGGCTAGGGAAAGGTAAAGAAGTCAGTCCGTCATAGCCGTAGTGGCCTCTGAAGAGGCAAGAAGTCCCTTGATGGTTGGAAGAAACTTCAGAATCGATACGACCTAAAGGACACAAGACAGAAATAAAGAAAAATATTTCTATTATGCTTTATGTAGAATTTAAGCGATTTGTCTGTTTTCCTTTCCGATCAAAATCGAAATGATTTTTGAATCCAAAATCCAATAACTACAAGTATAATAATGATGGTGTTGTTCAGTCTTAAAGCTTGATAGAAAGTCAAATCATTTCATCTAAATCGGAGGCGGGTACAGGTCTAATTATTTTGAAAAAATCTATAAAAAATTGGTAACGAATTACCTTTAAAACTGATGGCAAAAATGAAAAGAAAATTGCCATTGAAGAAGTTTAAAATATGTGGGAAACAATTTAACAATATTTTTTCAACCGAATTGTGTGTGACTTAATTAAGTGCCCTTAAAGTGCTTAAACTTTTCTGCCAGTGTATGCCTCGCAGGCTTCATAATGCCTTTGGCATGTCAATGAACTATCTGGCTATCTGTTCATAGTGATTAGGCGCTTTTGCCACACAAACTATATACATTTTGTGGGGCACGAAATAAAGTCATAACTGTTAAATTGTTGGCGCAGACTCACACACATACCTTCATACCTCCATACCTCTATAAGCTATATATTTAAGTATTATGTGTAGCGAAGCGACGAAAAGCGAAGCATTGTACATTGTAGAAACGTTTCTTGTTTCGCTTGCGGCCAAATGGTAGTGGTAGTGGCCTGTGCCCATTTCATAGAAGAGAGGAGAGAAGCCGAGAAGAACACACGGCGAAAGATAAAAGCAGGCGTCCGATTCTGTCCACAAAAGAATGCCTTTGTGACAATCATTGTCTAAATTGTTAGGCCCCTCTGACAATGAACACGTTTCGTTTGTGTATTCAACATTTTCTCATGTCTGGTCTTGCAGATAACCCAACTCAAGAATATTGAGCTAATCAATAATACGAAAAATGTGCAAAAATCTCTTGAAATGCGTACAACAAAATCACAAACGGGTCCAAACCGCCCAACCACTGGAGGAAATGAGCAAAAGACATGAGCAACTGATAACCACTGATGGATCTGTCAGCACATGGATGACGACCACAAAATGCCGAGCACTGCCGCAGGATGTCGTCTGCGCCCCTGTTCAACAAAGCCACGGCACAGACACAAACACAGGACACGCAGGAGTACAGGCCAAAGGTGAGTTAACCCCTCGAATCTAAAGCTGCGGTCACACATGCAAAACACTTGCACACAAATTTGTGTTGTCTTTGAAAAGTAAATCCGAAATAATTTGTTGTGACAAAAAGTTATGTTGAAGTAGAGAAATCTTAGTTTGTGTGCAAATTATTTTCAGGTCTGACCATACCTTAATTAGTATTTTATTGGAACTGTATTTCCTGCCTCGAACTCTCTGCTACCACCTGCCTTTACAATCACATTATGTGCATTTGTTATTCAGAAAGTTACTCACTGCACTTCAGTGTGTTTGGAGAACGAAGTCGGCCCATTAGTCATCGCATCTATTTAATATTCTCGTCACGATGCGAGTTGGTTCTTGGCTACCGGGCTAAAAAAACTTCTTTTTCATAACGATTTCTTTTAAAAGAAGTATAGATATGCGTTAAAAGGTTTATTTATTGTACAAGTAGGTTATACATTTTGATTTGTAACATATTCAAATAAAAGTCAAAAATGTATTGCAGCTATGGTCAGACAGAACAAATAATTTGGCTGACCAAATAACACGAATTGTACTATATCTTTCAACTAGTTAAGCAAAAATAGAATTTTGAAGCAGAAAAATATGTTTCGGCCAACAATATTAATGTTTTTTTTTTTTTTTTTTTTTTTTGATACAGCATACTATTTAAAACAGTTTTCAAAATTTTATGCACAACTGTCAGACTAGAAACTTAGATATGGAATGCAGGCTGTTGTCGAGGATCGAAATCGCCAGTTTGGGAAACTCGTCTAAACTATTCCTTCAGCAGACGAAGTTGACAAAGTTACAATTAAATGCGTTTATATGCTTCGGAAAATGTTTCAGTGTTCATTTAAAAGTTTAGTTGCTGTGTCTTCAATGAAAAGTATACTTAAAAGCCTAGCATTCGCATTACTTGTACGATAATCATAACAAAACTGCATTATCTTTTTAGTTTATAAAGTAATTTAAAGAAAGTTATTTACAACTTTACTCATCTTGTCAGTACTTTTTCTCTAAAACTTACGCCCTTATACCAACAATTGCATTAAATCGCAAAATTAGTTGATCTCTGATTTCACAAAATAAACACCGACTGGGCGATTTAATTATAGCGTGCGATTTTCCCAAACAATGGAGCTTGTGTAGACGTGTTAGCCGAAGAATTCAGTCGACTGTTTAATATTCATAACATAGTCTTGATTTTTATCTAATTCTACTTGTTTCTTTTTTTCATTCATTGTACATTTTAGGATATGTTTCATTGCCTTTTTATTGCGCGTCCCAAACGTGATTTGGCGTTTTAAGTGCTTGTTGGTGTCAATTAGTTGTGTAGAAACTTTTAAGGTTACATGCTCCTGCGAGGTTTTTATTGACGGACCTTTTGGGAAATCAAAATGCAGCTAGCAAATTTCTAGAAGCATGAATTGGAATTGTTTTAAATGGAATTAAGGAGCAAAATTAATTATTTCAGACACGTCGATGATTGATGATCGATCCTGACCCCAAAAAATGTTTTCAATTTAAAAAGTATGTGTGGAGTATGTGTAGAGGAAATGATTAAAAAATGTTATTTCAATTCTAATTCCTCTCTTTTTCTCTCTGAAACGTGAATTGAATGATTGTGTTTTTTCTTTAAAGATAATTCCTGCAAGTTTTTAATAGACAGCCCATGAATAGTTTTTATAGATAGAATCAAGTAACAACATTAGATATTTCCAGTACGTTGCTAACGATTGAACCTTATCCTTATCTTATTCCTTTTCTAAATTACAATAATTTTATGGAGAAAATGTTGAAAAATGTAAATCATTCTTCCATTTCCAATACTCTATCTTGCAGGACAATAATTCAGATACGGATTCTGCTTTGTCATCGGCGCCACCATCGATAAGCCCGCAACCGCCCTCAACTGGCTCGGATAGCGTGTAATGTGGCAGACGGTAGGAAATAGCCAAAAAAAAAAACGAATTAAACTTAGTAGCTGTACTAAATATCGCTTTGCTTTTAGATGCACACGTACAGCAAAGATCTGGAGAAGTTGCAGAAGGAGGTGGAAATGTATCACAAGGAAAATGAGCGCTTACAAACGGAACTGCAATTGATGAAACAGGAGCTGGTAACGGCCGAGAAGGCGGCCCTAGAGGCCAACAATAATGCGTATATTAATGAACTGCTTGAGCGGATCAAGAAACTGGAGGAGCACGAATTGAAGCTAACGGCGGAAACGAATGAGTTGCGTGAACAAAACGAACTGCTTGAGTTTCGAATACTCGAACTGGAGGATGATAAGGTGAGTGGGTGGGCGGCCGGAACGCACTCAAACAGTTTGCACTCACAGCCAAGAAACAAAAGCGCTCAAGTGAGCGGCCACTGACTGGCTTGTGCTCGCGTTTATGAATGAATTGAGTCACATATGAATAGGCGGCGGACCAGTATGTGTGTGTGCATGTCTGTGAGTGTAAGTGTGAGTTGTCTCTCGTGTCAAGATCTAGCTTCGGGCTCGTTATTTAACGAACGATAAACAATGGCTCAGTGCGATAGAAAACGTTCGCGGAAATTGTGTGAAAGACGGCAATTTTTGCGCCTGTGCCCGTGCCTGGAAATTGTTTTAGTAGAGCAAAGAAATAAACAAACAATTGAACATGGTTAAGATGGATAATAATAATATGAAGAGTTGTTATTGTTATTAACATACATATTTATACTGTAACTGTGCAATAATAATTAGCGCAGTCGCATACTTTCAATTGCATTGAATTATTCATATTTCTGTGTAGACTTCCTACCTCTGGCCATTTAACTTAATGGACGGATGGATGGATGGACGGACGGACGGACAGCGACACTTACAAGCTAGTGACTTAATATTCCGCTTATGGTTCAAAGAGTGTTAATCCCACGCTCGGAGGCGTTCACCTAAATGGCAATTTGTCTTGGCCAAATATATTTCGTTTTACATTGTTTGGAGTGATCTTCAAATATTTGCGCCATTTGAGGGCAAGCACCCTATATAAGGCGCACACACATCAAAGGTGTTTGAACACTTGTGTATATGTAGTATAGTATAGCTATCTATCTGTATGATCGGTGCATGCCAAAAGTTACTCATACGTACCGTTTACTTCCTTTGCTTGTATTGGTGTTATTTGTTGTCGGATTTGTGGTACGTATAATATTTAGAGCCGAACGCCACAAGCTGTAAAGTCGTTCAGCTTGAAAATAATTCAATACGCCTTGGTTAATTGCAAGAAAACGGAAAATAATTACACATGCCTCTTAAACATACGCTTGCAAAGTGAAAATAAGTTGTGGATGGAAAATCTGAGGCAACCAAGCATTAATTGCATGCTAATGTCGGTTTAAATAATGCCTATAAACACAAACAGATCAACCGCTCAATGGTCTATACATATTAGTATATGTTCTGATTTACTGATCTACAATCAACCATTTGGCGTGCTTTAGATTTTAGACCTTCTTTTAATATAAATGTTTTAATTTTTTAATATAATTCTTTGGCAACTTAGCTCTTACAATATTATATAGTTCATTTGCGTTGGAAAAAGCTATATGACCTCATCCGCTAGTTTTTTATAATTTTTTGTATCCGATTTTGAATTTGGAGAACATAGAGGGGCTCAACAAAGCCAAAAAGGTTTTGAAATGTACAGAATTTTCGAAATAACAAACTTAACTAAAATGAATTCCAGTCTTTTATGCCATTTTTCTTAAATAGTATGCCAAAAAGGTTGAATGGGGAGCATAAATCACAGCTCGTTATACAAATAAAAGACAATTAAGAAGCTTTGCGCCAACTTTCGAGAGATTAATTGCAATTAAAAATAATGTTTAATAGTCTGGCAAATTGCGGCCATCTATGTATAATACTCGTACTTCATCAGATTTGTAAAATAATTTTAATGAATTGGCTTCCCACCACAAAACTGGTTTGAATGCTAGATTATAATGCGATAAATGGCGTTGAAAGCACTAGACAAGAGTAATTATAATATTTACTATATTTGATATTCATTCTTTTGTAGACGGACGATAGTTGCGAGGGCCAATGCCAACGGCTGCAAACCCTGCTACAGGACTCCATCCTGGACGAAAAGGACAAACGTGGTCTGCAGCAGCTGCTTCAGTGTGTGCAACAATTACATTTCGATATGGATTTCATTACAGATCTAGAATCGGTGCGTATCGTTACCCAGCACCTAATTGTCAAAAAGCGAACTACTTACAAACAACAAAACACAAAAAAAGAAACAAACTTTTATTATATTGTTTTTAGTTATTGGTGTAGTTATTGGGACTTTCCAGAAAATTTTAAATAATTACATTTTCCGAAATTTTGACGAGTAACCTAATACTTGTTGCCATTTTTCTTTCAGGCCAAATCGGAGCAACGTTTGATAACGACAGCCAACAACAACAATAGCAACAGCAGCAGCAGCAACAACAGTCCAGCCAAGCCGAATTACGGAACGGTTAACAATCGAATTGTTGCCACCGTACAGCCATACAACAACAGCGCATCGGGCTGTGGTACGCCGCAGGACTCGCCCAGGAAGCTGCGACAGGCCTGGCAGAGCAACAGTCTCAGCGAGAGCGGAGTTTTCGTGGAGTGTGACTTTGCAGGCGAGCCTTTGTCGAGCTTGGATCGAAGCACAGGCACACAAACTGAAGTCCAACAGCAAAGCTTGGAGGCCAACGATTTCAAACGCCTGCAGTACTACAAGGAGCGTTTGGAACTGCTGGAGCGGAAGGTGCTGATCTACGAGAGCAGTGGAGACATACAGGCCAAGCACTTGGCCGATCGTCTGCAGCGCGAAGTGCAGCTTGAGAAGGAGCTGAAGGAGCTCACGGATCGTGTGGAGTGTCTGCTGCATGAGAACTCACTGCTTGAGGAGGAGAAGTGCGAGTTCGAGGAGGCCGATAACGATTCGCGCTTGCGGCTGCAACGCACAGAAGTGGAATTGGAAATTCTGCGGCAACGCAACGTTGAGCTAGAATTCTCCAAGGAGGCGCTGGGCGCCAAATACAAAGACTGTCGGGCCGAGTGTATCATTCTGCGCGAGGATTTGGGCACTTTTGAGACACAAGTTCGTAATCTAGAGGCAGACAGACAACGAGCTAAACAGCATTTGGTAAACTTGCGCAGATCCTTGCCATTGTTCTTGTTATGTCGTTTATGGGCATTGGCCAGAATGGGTAATGAAGTATCTATGGAGGAGCCACGCACTCCGGCTGGCTCTACCGAACCGACCAGAAAGAGCCCGAGTCCTAGTCGGGACGCCACCAATATTCGACCAAGTGGCGGCACTGACAACAGCATTACTCGTGAAGTTTCCTACCTGAAGGAGGAGGTTAAGAGTCTACGTTGCCAGATGAAGGATCTTAACACGCGCCACTACGAGGCCATGGAGACGGCCGATTCACACTGGGTGGATCTGGAGCGCGAATACAAACAGCGAGAGGAGGCCTATCGCGCCAAAGAGGCTTGCCTGAAGCAGAAAATAGCCCGTCTGCAGGATGTCTACGTGAAGATTCACGCGCAGCTGCCGAGAAAATACAACAGCTGGAGGAGACCGAACAAGGCCTTAAAACTTGCCTCGTGCGTCTAACAAAAGAGCACCGGGACTTACTCGAAGAGCACAAGGGGCTTCAAGCACAAATCGAGTGCAACAAAGCGCAACAGGAACAGGAGGCGGAGGAGCAAAGACCACTAGCGGAGGCGTTGGAGAACGAGAAGCGACGCAGTCAAGCACTCATTGATGACTTGTCCTTCTCCAAGAAACTGCAACAGAACACCGAAGAGCAACTGAAGCAAGAGACAGATACACTGCGTCAGCAGATCTTCGACATGAAGAAGGAATTCCTACATATCGAGGTAACCAATGGTGAACTAAAGGAGGAGGTTGGCACGCTAGAGTGCAAAATATGTGAAATGCTGTGCCAGCTGAAGGCAGCAGAGGACCGCGAACATTGTCTAGAGGATGAGCTGCGCACCAAAGAGGAATATATTCAGGAATTGGAGCGTAAGATGGGCACTTGTCCAGAGGGCTTTAGCCTCGCCGACGAATTATTCGATAGTCCAGCCAAGCGTGCCAGACGTGAAGAAATACAGGACTTACAGTCTGCTAGCCAGGGATTGGGTTGTGCGTTACGCGACTTAGAGGTGAGTAGCACAACGAATAGTGAGCGAATTTATTCGTCGGGGTGAAGAGTCGAAATATCCACCATATATTTATCACTCGGACTAGAATACTATCATTACCCGTTCCCTACTTATCTTGCTCTTTTCTAGCGGCGCGAACGCGAACTACCCACACATCGAGACTTCCAGGCCATTGCTTGCGGCGTGAAGCAATTGGCAGACACCATACTCTACGCACAAAATCCACCCGAAGAAGAGAAAGAGGTGAGTGGTTGCCAATGTATGGCTGAGCAAGCGGAAGATTCCGCATGTGCCGAAAGCTCCGCTCGTTGGATGAGGCGACTAACAAGGCCGAAGAGGCAGAAAAAACGAGCCAAGCCGATTCGCAGCCATTTGCTTCGGTGCAGAGCTTAACAAGTCACAATCAGCTACCGAGCAGGTAGCTGATGAGGCAGTTACTGAGGCAGTTGATCAGGCAGTTGATCAGGCAGTTGATGAGGCAGCTGAGCAGGGTGCTGGGGAAGCAACAGTTGAGGAGGAGCCAGTAGATCAGCCTGTTGAAAAGCCGAAAACACCATCCGGCTCTAGTTCTCCGGTGAGCGTTTCCAAACGCGGTTCCACGCTTAGTCAAAAGAGTCGTCGCAAGTCGCGTCGGTCCAGCGGTGGTGGTGGTGGTGTCACCTACACTGTGGGCATGGCTTTAATTCCGCCGATATAGTGCTGTCCACGTACGATGGTAAGAAGGAACTCTGTGAGGTGCCAACGGAAATGCGTCAGCTGATCGACAGCAGTGGTACGGAGCTGGAAAAGAACTCCGAAGATATTAGTGAAACCGGCAATGTAGATGGAGTACGACGCAAGCGTCGCACCTGTAAGCAGTTCAATAATCGTCGTGTCTGCCGCGGCCGCGTACTACGTCGAAGTAGCGGCACCATGGGAAAGGAATATTTCTTCGATGCGACCGGAACTGGACCTTTGAGGAAAAGTTTATCCTACTGCAGCTTCCATTCGCTAACTTCCATGCACTCGGTGCGCTCGGTGTCGTCGGCGTTGTCGATGAACTCGCTGCACGCCGAGTTCATTGAGTGGCCGGTGGAACGTTTGGAAGCGCATGCCTTCGTACAAACCGAACTGGAAACAGAAAGCAAGATGGTGCAAGTGACACCCGACTGCTGTGATCAGGAGGTGTTGGCTAAGTCCGACCTAGTTGATTTGGCCATGCAGTCTGAGGAGGCCAGCGTGGAGCATCGCCTGATGCTGATGCCTTTGCGCACTCGGGCGCTTCGTGGAGTTGTTGCAACGTTGCGTGCAGCAGGAGGATTTCGACAGCACCGATTTTCGGGCGCGCCTACTCCACCTGTGGGAGACGAGTGAAGAGTTTCGCGAGCACATTGAATTACTTCAGGACCTATGTATGGACTGTCCACGACCCCACAATGCTGAACAACTGAGAGAGCTATGACAAGTCGTGGCAGTCTTGGGTTGTGTTCGTGCACTTAAGTTTGCGATGAAGCCCTTCGTTTCACAGCTGCTCAATGAGATCGAGGAGAAAATCAATGGGCGGCTTAAGATACCACAATCATAAGGTGGAGTCTGAGTTCTATGCACCATTTACTATCCGGTCGAGAGGCGAAATAATATACAGTTAACCGATTCGAATGCCCAATAGCTGTGACTGGACATGCATGCTGCTCTGATCTGTTGATATGTGTATGTCTAGATAACTGTATAGCTGCCATTTTGTATCTGTTCACAGAATTTTCTGGAAATACCAAATATAAATTCAAATTGTCTAGTGAACATTGCTCAGTAGGTGCCAATTTTTTCATAGAACCAGGTCACACAAAATCACATCAAAATAGTAACAAAATTTTAATTTGAAAATTTGAACAAAAAAATTCACAAAATTACAGCAATATGGAAAAACTTCAAGTTAAACTGCACTCGAAGCGCGTTCAGAAAACAAAGCCAAAGGCATGGCTTCCATCCTGTAATATCGACAATTTCTATGATTGCCACAGCGATCACGACTGCGAGTCCGGGGTGCCCGTTGTAAATAGAGCGGACGAGAAGCCCGAGAAAATAGGCGGATGCGAGAAGCCTAGGAAGAAATGCAAAGACGCATGTGACAACTCCGAGAATATACGAGTACGCTCTGTTTTGCAATGTGCCGCGAACACCGCAGAGAAGCTGCTACAATTCTACACAGGTCAGGGTTACAGTTCGGGAAGCCATACGGCGACACTGGAGATTACTGCGCGCCTGCTATGTCCGGAAGGACCTCGAGATTGTACTGTCAAACAGTTCGGCAGCCCCGTCACCTTAAAAGTACCAATCAAATTTGATCCGAGCACGGGCGAACTGAATCTTTTGAGGGCAATGCATTCAGTTTTCCCGAAGCTTTCAGCAGAACCCAGCAGAAAATTCGTTTTACTTACGAGTGTTAATCTATTCTTACACACAAACTCTACTTGTATGTTTACTTGGCACCTAGTATTAAACAAATAATGACTGTTTTACAGTCCGCAAACAAGTTTTTGTAACAAAGTAGTCCGCTGCCTATTTACTTAGAAATCAAATGCCAATATTTTAGTTAGTTTCAAATTACACACCAGGCAACATCGGAATCTGTGCTAGTCTAAATTTAATGTTAATTTGCATTTAGTTGGGAAATTTTTCGAACAATTTCTGCCATGGACGAGGATAAAAAAAAATCCAAGTCAGGATAAGACATCACGAAAATGTAAAAATGCAACCAGTTGCAGTCGCATCAGATCCTTAGTTCGGCAGGATGTGCTGCAGGAAAAGCAGCATGCGGTTGACGACAAAAATTCGACAAATGTAATCTTATGATGCCGAACTTCGCGTCCACATCCAGCGACCAGGAAATATTTTGTGATTGTAAGCGACGATTTCCACAGGAGGGTGCCTGTTCCTCTATTAAGTTTGATGATCCGCAAGCGATACGCGCCGCTTTAGAACGTGCTGCTAATGCCACACAGCTGTTGCTAAAGAATTTGATTAAAACAGGAGGCTGGCCAAAGCCTTGTGGCGCCACGTTGGAGATAACTGCGCGCTTGCTCACCGACACGGGGCCACAGGAGCAGCAGTGTCGACTGAAAGGCAAGCCGGTGACTGTGAAAATGCCACTGGAATTTAATCCCGATAATGGGGAAGTGAACGTGTGTCCCATGCAAGCGCAACGACCTCGCCAGATATGCCACGCAGCCGCAGCCGCAGGGCAGCTCCGCAGCCGCAGCCACAACCATCGCCTCAGCCACTAGCAAGGCTGCCGCATCCGCACCCGTGCCAGTGTCATTCAGGTAGGCACAAGTTATTAGAAAGAGCTGGGGACAGGAAGTGTGTGTGCCAAACACAGACCTGCGTCTTGCCCTGTCCGAATAAATACGAAAGAGGTCCGCGGGATGTGATTTCAATACAGGTGGTACCACCTGTGCCTCTCATAATGCCGCTTAAGACAATGCCCCCACCGAGACCACAGCCGGAACCGAGGAAAGAATATGTAGCAGCGCCTAAGCCAGTTACAGTAATTGTGCCCCCGCCAGAGCCAGAGCCTGAGCCTGTGTCTTCTGAGGTCATTGTAGTGCCACCACCACCAAAAGAAAAAGAGCTTTCAACTGTTGCCAGTGTCCAGTCTATTCGTGTCGTACCTGCCCCTCCGCCCCCAATTGAGGAACAAAAGCCGCCGGAACATCGTACTTCCTGGCACTGCCGCAGCACAAGGAATTCCAAACATGTAGCCCCTGTCGATACGACCCTAGTCCCATTATGGATGAAGAGGGCAATGTATTTTGTCCCGGCAACTGTGGGTGCTGCCAGTGCCCTGGAAGCCGCGTTCGTTCGACCTTAATCGCGATCACGTCAATGTGAAGGTGTGCAAGTGCGCTAGGCGCGGCACTCTCTTCTCCGGGTTCAGAGATACAGCGCATTGCAGTCAAACCTCATATTTTGACTTCTGCCCGTGTCGCGAAAGAGCCGAGGCTAAGTTTCTGGAGCTTTATCATCGTGAGATGTTTTCGTCTCCAGATATTACGCGCGGTCGTGAGATAAAGCTTAGTGAGATCAAGGATCTAATACCACCGCTTCATAAATAGTCGTTTATTTTTTTCCATTCCTTCCTCGCCCACCATTGCCTCGTCCACACGGCTCTGTCAAGAAAATGAATAAAGTGTTCCGCATTCCCAACTAATTCTAATGGCTTCTTTCTTTGTTCTTCCTTTGCAGAATGGCCAGCTTTGATATATATGCAGGATGAGCGACTACCCCCACCTTTCGACTTCAGTTCCCGCACCCAGGACATACAGACCGACCAATCATATGTAAGGGATACATTGAAGCAAAACAAAAACACCGTGCGCATTGCCGATGATCCCGTTAAGCCCTGGGATCAAGATGTAGAACGAGGCGGTATTTGCTCCTCGGAGCTGGCAGTGAACAACAAACCATCACAGACTGAGACTTCTTTTATATACGAACGTTATATGCGCCTCCGCTCAAATCAGAGGAGCAGTGACGATAAGACTCGCAGACTACTATCAAACCGGATCTGCCAAATGGGCAACATTCGCTATCCCACGCAGTTTCGTAGTTGCAAGAAAAATGATGATCCATCATCAGAACATCAGTCCCCATGTGTATGTGCCAAGGGAGGCCGAAGTTTCCAAATCCAAGTCACAGCCCAGCATTTGTAAGGAGACCAATATTGATGTTGCGCCGTCTAAATCGAAATCACAGTCCAGTCTGCCTTTATCGTCATGTCTGCCAAATACATCGGAGCTGATACATAGCTGCAATGTGGTTCCATCTGAAAAAAATATATGCGGTTCGGAGCCATCCAAATGCACTCTGAAATCTTCCAAGCCAACTTCCGTATGCGACCAGAAATCTTCTAAGCAGTCTAACATGCCATTAACGCGATGCCAATGTGCAGCTCGGTGCCATCGAAATGCACTCTGAAATCGTCCAAGCCCACGAGCACATTATTATAATCCAATGCAGTCTGACGTATATGCGCCGGCCCGTTCAGATGCCACTGTATGTGGCCAGCCACCATCAAAAACATCTGCCAGCTGCGGAAAGCAACCATCAAAGCCATCTGGCATATGTGGTCTAGCCATCTCAACGACAGTATGCGAAATGGCACCACTCGTGGCGCCAAGTGATTGTGGCCAGGATCTTTCGGCAATGTCCACTTGTCGGCTTTGCCGAATGCAAAATACAGCGTCCGCGGAACATATGGAACAATTCACGATGCCAAAACACCCATGCCAAGTCTTCGTTCCGAGGTGAGCAAACCCTGCTGTCCAAAAAAGCTAAGGTCAGAAGATATGGCACGGGTGAGGACGCATCTGCCTCGGCGGGTTCTCGCTCAATGCTCAACAAAGTAACCTGCCTGTGTACAGCGCAAAGCTCGGGAAAGAGCGTGCGTCTCCCCAAACATCAAAGTGATCGTACCAACTATAAAGATACGGCGTCGGGCGGGTGTGAAGAAATGGAAGCCGATCCATCTTCGCATGCAGATGTAGAGAGCAAGCCAAGAGGGCCCGGAGGGGAGCAACGTAGCATTAGCTCGTGCTCTTGTTCAGTTTGTAAGATCAGTAAATGCAGCTCGGGGAGCGACAAATCAAAGCGTAAGACCGCAGTGCCTTGTATGTGCACCAAACCTTCGAAGAGCTTTAAGAGCACCGCCGTATCCAGAGACGCTAATGAATCCTGCATTTGTTCAAAGCCCTCAAAAAGTTTAAAGACTATTGTTGCTTCTAAAGACTTGAAGGCGTCATGTATTAGTTTTAAGCCTTCCAAAAGCTTCAGGAGCACCGCTATATCCAAAGATGGCTCCGCATCTTACCTTAGCACGAAGCCCTCTAAGAGTTTTAGAAGCACGCTGCATCTAAGGACTTACGGTCATCCTACATTAGTAACAAGAGCTTCAAGAGTATTACTGTATCTAGAAAAATGCATGCATCCTCTGCCCGTCTAGTTCCATCTAAGAGTGGTAACAACGTCGACATATTTTTGGATTGTGAATCATCCTCCAATACATCTATACGTGAAGGTCCGTGCTCCAACTTTTCTCTGGCTTACAGCAAAGCGATTAAAGTTGGCAGACGCTCAACCAGATCGGTCAGTGGATATTGCTCTGCGGGCAAGGATGACAGCAAGAAAGATAAAAGCGCGCAGTGCTCGCAGACACTGGGATGGGTAGTCATACATGGTATGCCACGATTTCATGCTGCAACAGCAGGGAGGACGTTCAGAAGACCCCAAAAAAGTGTACGGCTAATGTAAAAACCTCCAAGTATGATATCTCCATGCGTAGTAAACCGGATGACCGCAATATAGCGTTGCCCTGTTGTACAGAAGGTATGGCGGTATCTTCTACATCATCGAAACAGCCCAAATGCTATGAGAAAACATCGAAATATGATTTTTCCATGCATAGCAAAAAGAACGAATCTGGTTCGTGTTATGCCGAAGAGTCTCCGGAAATGCCTTGTGGAGGACAGCTGCAGAAGAGTCCGTGCTTCCAGAAAACATCCAAATATGATATATCCGTGCGTTCCATGCGCAGCAGAAGGGACGAAGGCGATGCTGGAAGTTGTGCGTGTGTCGACGAAAAGCGCTGTGGAGATGCCCTGTGTACAATCAAAACATCGGCACGCAGTAAACACGACGAAAAGCGTGTGGATATGCCTTGTGGACAGCCAACGAAGAGTCCATGCCAATCAAGAACATCGGCGCGCAGTAAGCACGATAAAGGCGATGCCGGCGATTCGTGCTGTGAAGATCTGACAACACCCATACCTTGTGGCACAGAGGGCCTTCTAACTGGTCGAAATCATCCAAAATATCGACGCGCAGCAAGCAGGGAGACCTGGCGGTCCGTGTCAAGACAATCGTATGGCCAATAACAACCAGCGTCAGTGCCTTTGTGGCCGGACCTCTACATTTAATAATTCTCACATGGCATTTGTATGTCCCTGTGGCATTTCTTGTGGCGGAGATGATGACGATTCCGTCAACTATCAGCGACCGTGTAGCTGTGGGCAGATCTCAACGTTTAATGCTGCTCAATCAGCATTTGTGTGTCTTGTGGAGCGTCCTGTATGTTCGACAAATCTGGTCCTTCATGTACATGTGGGGGGAAGACGATGACGACGATGAAGAATCCTGATGAATGCAGGCTACTACTCTGTAATATCCTCGGAGCCTCGGAGCGAATATCCGCCACCAACTCGCAGGCAACGTGTGCTGGATATGATCAACGGCCTTATCGATTGCTCCGATTGCATGTGCAAGGAAGAGCGTTCCGCTATAATAAAGCGACTCTTCGTGGAACTGACGATGCTGCTACACCTTGAAGATGAGGATGCACTATTGCCCGGGCAGAACCAGAGACGCCGCCTATGACTTTCGATGAGTGCGTCGAAGCTGGTGGGCCTAGACCAGATAAGTCCCAGATGCCGAAGAGCAGAAAACAGCGGAAAAAGGAGCAGTGCTACGAGCAATTGAGAGACTACGTGCAAAATGCTTTGGGCCACCAGCTGAGAAGATTATACCAGAGCATGAAATATACAACGTAGAGTTCGATCCAGACTATGAGCCACCCGACACAAAAAGCTTAGGCGAGGATTTTGGCGAAGAGTGTAAGGCAGGAGAAGGGGAGTCGTCAGCATTCTTTGCAGGTGAATGCAGTGCAACAGAGCGTAGTGAGCCCCCGACGGGTTCTGGTATGTATTTCGGTTGCTGTGAGGAAGAAAGACTGCAGCAAAGCCAGCACAAAGTATGCAGCAAAGTATGCAGCAAAGCATGGAGCAAGTATGGAGCAAATATGGATCAAAAGATGTCCGCACAAATAGAGGGCGAATGTGATGTAGATCCTCTGGAGAATATTTCAAGCGTAGTAAATGCGAGGCGGAACTATAGATTGCGATAATTTGGTCATGCACGGGGATTGTGAAGAAGAAAAGAAGGGCAGTGACGTATTTCACGGCGAATGTGATGATGAACCCCCTGATCCAAAGATTGTTCCCAATTTTTCCGACAGAGTCGCGAACAGGCAAAAACAATTGCGAAGAAATGTTAATGTACGGCGAATGTGAAGAAGAGAAAAGGGATAGCGAACCACTTGTGACGCACGGAGAATGTGATGACGAGCCCGCAAGGAGGAAGAGTGTGCACAAATGCATGGTGACTGCGAATGTGATGGATCTACGGAACTGCCCCAGAGCGTAGAGTGTGGGGACTGCGAGCAATGCTACAACAACTTATGGAGTTTGGCACCAAAAGGCTACCAGGGGAAGACGCTTTCTGCGGCGAATGCGAGTACGATTCAGTGAATTGGGGAGGACAAGCAGCCACAGAAGACGATTGCGGTGGATGCGGTGGAGGATGGAATCAGACATCAGATACGCCTGTCCCGAGACTGGGGCCATGGAAGAGAGCATCTGTGGAAAAAAGAGAGCGGCTGCGGACAAAGAACCGCCGAAGCCTTGTGTCTGTTGTCATTGCCGTGCGCTCATCTGCGATAATGAATGCAAAACCGTATCTAAAACTCTGGATGCGGTGCTGTGCGATCCTACATCCGAAATGGTGAGTTACTTCGATTATTTAGTAAAACAAGTATGCAATTTTATTTGTTCTTAGAAATATTTTATTGACTCGATTATTATTGATTCTGGACTCAATGGATCATGTGCTGCGTCAAAAAGAATTAAACCAAAGGTAGGAGACCATTTTTTTTTCATTTCGTATACCCTAACTTAACTAATTTGTGGGCTGCTTTGTAGAATCCAAAAGGATCACGCACTGTGAGCCGTACCCGGAGAGTTATCCGGTTACCATTACCGATGTCAGCAGCCTTGGCTGTGCAGCTCTTTATGTGCGTTGGCAGGTTCACGACTGTTGCGGCATTGCCGGCTATGAGGTGAGGCTGGAATGGAATACAAATCACAGCGTTCGAAACTTCAATTCTCCTCCCCCCCCCTATAGATTTACGTAGATGGACATCTGACCAATCGTTTCTACAGCTTTCGCCACGAGGCGGCGGGGTCGGGGTAGTGGCCAATGTCGATGTTACCAAGACTCATCAAATTGTGCTCCGCGCACATCCCCAGGGCATGGACTTTGCAGGAGACAGTTGTAACTGCAGCCAGGTGGTGAATCACCACACCGGAACTGGCGGCTGGCTCGCCCAAGCCATGGTCTCCCAGTGTCTTTCTCTATGATCCCTGCTAAATGCGAGCGAAGCCAAATGCTAGTCAAATTTTACCGAACAGAATCACAAAAATCAGTTTCCAATTTAGCGTGTATATAATTCGAATACTATTTAGTTGTTTTGTTTGATCGACGATTCGAGTCGAGTGGAGAGGAGTGGAGTGGAGTGGAGAAGCTCAGCATGCATACAATTATGGAATATGGAATTGAAGCAGTGCCTTATATTAGAGAAAGATGAAATGTTCACATGTTAAGCGAATAAAATGCATTGTACTTTAAGCAGTTAAGGAGCCGACAAAAGTCGCTCACATAATACTATATACTCATGTTTAAGCAGCCTGCCGTTTTAGGCACAGAAAGCCTTTATCACTTACCACCAAAATGTAGCATTATTGTACCTAGTAGGAGGAGGATGAAAATGATGGAAGAAGCATTTTTATGTAGTTTTAGATAAAAATATGCATTATTATTATTTTACTGTGAATATACACGTTATTTAACATTTAAATGCAATGAATTAATTTACTCTCTAACACTTACTCTCATTCCTCTGGGATTCTTATGTGAGTTGACGTAATACTAAATAGTTTTGCAATTAGGAGAAGCTTATAACTAATTAGGTGAACTATCTCTGGAGGCAGGGCTCGCATGTGCCTGGTAAACGAAAGATGGATGGCACTCCGGGCACTTGGGATTTTCGCCGAACCAATGGCGCTTTGAGGGCGCACTGTTACTGCTTCTCACCTGCTCGGGTATTTTCAACTGAAAGGAGTTGTATATATCGCCCGAGCCATAGCCTGTGCGTCCAATGTTCTCCAGCGGAAATGCATATTCGGGTATAAGTAGTTCCTTGCGCAGTTGTGTGTGATATCCGCGCCAGCCCTCTAGAGTTGGAGCTGGAAATAGAGCTCAGCACGTCTGCGCGTCTCTGCGCTTTTCGGTGACACTCTGAACCGTGGCTTCAGCCTTGACTGAACGGGGGATGGGAGTGCGTGTTTCTGGCCAATGACTTCAGGACGCCGGTCGCTGGCTATATCGTTAGTTCGTATTTAAAAAACTGTGCGTGCTCTTGGCAGTATAGTCGTGTGGTTCGGGATATCCGGCCATCCACACCTATGGGCGCATCGAACTTTGGTGGCTCGAGGCCATTAGAAGGCACCTTCCATTCGTAGTAAATGGGTGGTCCTTGCGTGGTGCTATGTCGTGTGCCACAAAGTCCACAAATGGTGGCAACAGATGGCGTAAGGCAGTTGCGGTGCTATCTGGCGATGCTGCGTATTTGACGAGACGG
>NW_022060549.1:0-52022 GCF_003285725.1 Scaptodrosophila lebanonensis | reverse complement strand
TTTTTAAAAATCATGAATGCCAAATGCTAGTGGCAGGCAGAAGAGGGCGTGGCATTTCCTATTTATACAGACACGATAGCTTTTGAACCAAACTTAAAATGTAGACTTTTCCTATCCACACTCAGAGCAAGTTTATTGTAATTGTATTGTCTCAATATTTTGTATAGCTGCCATAGCATGAGTGCACAAATAAAACTTAGTAAGATCATGTTTTTGTTACAGAATTAGGTAATTTATGAATTATGAAGTTTGATCAAAATCTCAGTAGCTCAGAGCAAATTTATTGCAATCATAGATAGATGGACTCAATATTTTGTATAGCGGCGTTTTGCTTAGTGCCTCATGATATTCTCAGTTTTGATCAAAATCGGTTCACTATATCATGGGATCGATTGGCACAACAAAGTTGATTTTAGTTGAAAGACCGTAGCGGAGAAAAAGGTGTGCACAGGGTATGCAAGGGTAGGGCTGGCATATCTAGTATAATATTTTGCTCGTTTCGCTGATAATAATTATCAACAAATTTATTATACCAAGAGTAATACGTTTCGAATATTTGATCACTTGGAATATATTCACTTATCTAAAAAGTCGGCATTTATACATTGTCAACATAGATGAGACCATTTATAAGTTGTAAAAAACTCCACAAAAGTTAAAAGTGAACATTTCCAATCAAATTTATAAGCAGAAGTTGATGAAAAAAAGGTTTCTAGTTGACTAGACCTTTTTGTTAAATTGTTTTAATTGGTTCTAAGAGGATTATTTCCTTTCTTTTAAGTGGAATTATGCCTCATTAAGGAGTTTACAACTTGATGTTGTTAATATTAATTTTATTAATTGTATTCATTTTTCAATTTCTTCTATTTTGTCAAAGAGAAAAGTTTACTTAAGAACTTAATAAAAATTGTTGGTTTTAACAAAGCACAATTTTTATATTAAAACAAATTTAACTAGTTTTAACAAAATATAAATTTAATTTTTATTAATTGATCTTTATCCAGTGTCCGAGATTATTAAAATATCTTAATATTCTTGCTAAAATAACACACTTAATGAGATTTTATTTTTTTTATAAATATTTTTAAATTATAATTGAAACTCACGCTGAACAGTGTTATTGTTTTACAGCGTATGTCACGCTCTTTACACACTTCTCTCTCGCTGTCTCGCACTCTCTCTTCCTCTTTGCCTTTCTCGCCACTTCTCAATTTCGATCTCATTATGGGCCAGCCAGTTAAGGTGCGTTACCATTTTTAGTGAACAACAATTATATGGCTACTGAGCCTTTAATGGCCAGCTGTTTATACTTATGAGTATAGAATTTTGTATTTATAATTATATTTTGGCAGCACACACTCACAGGAAACATTCAAAGGTACGTGCCGCCCCCATCTCCGATCCCGCTCCACAAGCTCCATTGAAAAATAGGAAAAACGTGGCGGAAAAAACTAGCCAGACGATAAACGCCATAAAACTACAAATCAATTTTGTGCGACCTATGGCACAATAAATATTGCATTAACCTCACTTAATTAAGCTAATTGGGGAACGCGTGCCGCACAAAGCGACTCGTTCCTAGCCCCCTCCTCCACTTCTTTGCAGATTTCAATAGAGCCAACCAACAACTATTTAGCAGAGTGTCAAAAGTATTACATACGTTATACTATATAGTATCAGCATATGCCTACACATTTGGCCAGTTATCCAGGTCTCTGCCTTTAGTTATCGCTCTTTCTAGTGGGTATGTACCCGCCCGTAATGTATAACGGTTGTCTTATCTAATCGCTTTAATAAATACATATAAAACCGTATGCGGCAAACCATAAAAAACGAACGACAATTTTACTTTTTTTTTTTTGCAAACTGCACAGATCCCTCCTCGTTCGTTGCTATAAACCTATATATATGTACATATACATGGAAGCCTATATAGAAGCACATCTATGAGCCGACTACCTTTATCTCCAAATAGAAGTGTGGGTGAGCGGTATGTACTCGCGAATATGGTCCAACTGAGGCGGTTTATATTTCATCAGTTCTTCAAAATTGCAATTTATTTCGCAATACTCCAAAGTTCACAACTCTTGAGATCACTTTATCTTCCAGTTGATTGAAAAGATTATATATAAATTGTAGGATGTAAAAACTCCCTTCTATAGCAGAGAAAATGTAATAAAGAGGCTTGGAATGCTAAGTATATTAAAAGCTGAAAGTAAAGGCATTATTATCTCGCTTGCTAAGTAATACAGCTTATCTAACGATCAGTCTAGTATCAAAAGGCCTTCAAAAGAACCCCTAGAGATCCAATACTAAATGCTTGCGAAAGTAATGTTTGAAAAACCATTATTTCGCAAGTTGAATCGAATCATCCTTAAAATTTGCGAAATGATTTTTTCTTTTCTATAGCAGAGAAAATGTAATAATAGGCTGAAAAGCTCAAAGTTAAGGCATTATTTGAAGAAACCTATCTCGCTTGCTAAGTAATAAAGCTGGCCTAATGATCAGTCTAGTATTAAAAGGCCTTCAAAAGAATCCCTAGAGATCCAAAACTCCAAACCCCATTATTTCGCAAGTTAAATCGAAATCATCCGTAAAAGTTGCGAAAATCACATTTCCACAAGCGAATCCATTTAAAGATTTCGATTTTCCCTTAGTATTGCTAACCAATTGGGGGTCTTTCATTCAAAGTGTCCGTTTAGTATTACTTTCCATATACACCTCATGATGCTGCGGTTTTTTATTGCCGTATTACGACAGATATATTATAATTGAAACCACACAATAGTTCAGAAGGCACATTCCGCGTATTTCTATAGTAAAGGTACCTATATAGTAACGATTGCTATAATTGGTGCATAAATCACAATGGTGACGCTTCATTGCAAATGTGATGCATATATATACTTAATTTATATATAAATATTGTAATAAACTCTGATATATATAGGTTTAATAGCGACTTCAATAGCGGCATGGTGCATGCGTTTTCCAGTATATTTGAACCACTGATAAGGCACGAATGGAGTTGGGACTAAGTGGCAGCTGCCTTTCCACAATTCAGAATTGACACTTGTCTGTGCTATATGGGTACTACATGGGTATACCATGTATATAGAAGTGATTTTAATACAATCCACACAAAGGAATGAAACGAAGCGACGACCCTCTTCAGCTTTTGCCTTCCATTGAAGTTGGGTGTGAAGAAAAGTGTTTTTAAATAATTCGAATGCAATAAAATTATGACAACAAATTATGTGAAAATAAACACGAGCAGTCAATGCTCTGTGAAATCAGTCTATATATTCTTTATAGTGTGTGTGTGTGTGTGTGTGTGTGTGTGTGTGTGTGTGGCAAAGAATGCGCCGCTGTGGCAAGTGTTCCAAGAAGCCAATGCCGTAATTTGATATGAAAAGTTTACAAGAGGCCAACCAAGCCAGACGCAAAGTGGCAGATAACAAAGCTTCATTATATACTGCAGTGTACACACGATATACTATGCACGAGTATATATATTTTCATTTTTTATGAGAGTGTAATAATGCCTTATTAAACACTGTCCAACAATCACTTTGAACTTGTTCGAGGCCAACAAGCTCAGCATTGTCGAGACATCTGATCCCGAATTTCCGCCATTTTTGCAATTTTGAAGGTTATTGCAATACAATATAACTATGGAGTAATGTTCAGCCGCTCCAAAACTTCCAACATTATTTGGGCATTTCGGCAATGAAGCCAAGCTGCTAATTATCAAAGATCGAAAGAAGAAGGAAGATAGACGGATTTCGAACATATCTGTTATGTTTGTAATAATAAATACAGCACTATTTTTTGGTAACATTACTATTTTTAGTACATTACTATTTTTTAGTACATTACTATTTTTTAGTACATTACTATTTTTTAATACATTACTATTTTTTGTAGACCACTACTTTTTAGTAGATCACTATTTTAATTCAAGTTTTTCGGCTTTACTTAATCTGCTAGGATAATTGAAGATGTATCTACTAAATATCTGAGATCATTATAACTTAATCACAAACAACTTGAATACAAATAAATAAAAATAAAAAATTGATGAAGGTATTTAGGTTTGTTGTCCCCACAATGATCCGTTTAACATTTTGGATGCCGTGACTTCTTAAACAAATAATCCAAAAGGCACCTAAAATTCAACCTACCAAAAAAAAAAAAAAAACAAAAAAAAAATTGCGCATCCCTGGTTCGTTAAATCGGTCCCTTTGGCCTGTCTTCAAAAAATGAAAATATTACTGAGGGAATTTCTGACTGGAAAGGTTCAAGATTACGGTACTGTTTACCATTTCTAAGGTTTCATCTGCAGAGTCCTTGATTGTAAATGCACTGAAGGAACTCCCACTTCCCCCCCAAAAAAAAGAAGAACAACAACAACATTTTTCGTAGCGAAAATATCACATTCGATGGTACCCTGTCCGCGAACTAAAGTGATAAAGTAAGGGGATCTGAAGCTCAAAGAGTTGGTTGCACTGTAGATGAAAACTCAGGATTTTATAGATATGTAATATCAGCAATGGCTTCTGAAATCTATACTATATAAAAATAATACATATAACACATTTTTTATGTTAATTCGAATTAATTATAATATGTAAATAAAATATAGATACATACATTGTAATAAAATGCAATTTAAATGTGATATATATGAGGAATTAAATTAAATTTTGGAATTACTTTTATTGCAACTAACACGAAGGAAATACACCTAATTCTGTTTTTACACGGTCTTGTTTTACAAGATTTTGATCTAACACGGTTTGAAAAATAAAAATTTCATATATATTTCTTTAGAGATAAGGAACCAATCACCTATTTTTGCAATGTCAATGTATTTTTTTTACACGGTTGTTTTCTGGAACCGATCTACTTTAACAATTGAGAAACAAACTCTGTTTTGTGAAAACGGAAACAGCATCTCACTCGTGATTTCTTTCAATTAATGAAATAGGCATTTGTTATCTTCAATAGCTTTCGATGATAAAAGATAAAAGATAATTTGCATTCACATTGACACCAATCATATTCTCCATGGTCAGCTATTTTGCTGGCTAGTGTAGTTCTTATATTTAAAATTGATGCTATGGGTGTTAATTACAGAAAATGCACTTGATAAAGTGCTTCCGCCGTGAAGCTGCAAAGAGAGAGCGAACAGAGAGAGAGGGAGAGAGAAGGCGATGGGGCAGGCCACAAAAAGATACGCACAACAGCTTTAGTGTTTACAAAATATACATATTTGAACAATATAGGATTACTGTAAAAATCTATAAATTCGCATGCCTTCATGCCTGGAGAACAGCAACAAAGTGACTGCCAATACGAAAATAGCGTTCAAAGTGTAAGCAACAATTTATTTTCCGCCCCTCTTTTGGCCAAAGTCTAAACAATGTTGAACAAGCAACCCAACCAGGCAGAAAGTCTGCCAGTCAGCCACAAACAAGCTAAAACAACAACTAAATAAACAGCCGAAATAACAACAGCATCTTCATTTCTTCATTTTCTTTTCTTTTTCTTCTTTTTGGCTATTTTGCGAAGCACATTCTCAAAAATTATAAACAATAACGTTATTCAGTGACCGAAAAGTGTAAATTTCCTTCAGAAGTGGAGCAAATAATTTCATTTATATATCAATTAACGCAACCTGTCCAAAGGGGGGATGGGTGTAACTATTTATATAGTCGGCTTTATCAGCCGACATTCCTAAAATAAAAGCTCCAAATACAAGTATGCAGCCGGCTCGTAGAACACATATGGAAATTCACTGAACTGCCACTAATCTGTGGGCCACTTAAAACAGACTTTGCTCGCAGATAAGGAAGCAGCTGTGCGTCGTTTCAATGGCGGAGCAAATGTCTATTTGGGCCAAAACAGTTGGCCAACAGCATGCCGATTAAGGTTTGATTAATCTTTGAACTCCCTGACCCACACAGAAAGTATTCTGAAAGAGTAACAGATTCGCAAGGTAACTGTGGAAGAGCAGTTGCTAATGCTACACTGATAAAAAAAAACCACGGAAATTTCAATACTTACATGTAGATTTCACTATTTCTACCATCGATTTTGCACACTTAAATTTTATATTAAAATATTAAATTTAAAGTGTGGCGATATTAAATCACAAGTGATGATGTGGAGACGTGGACTTGATTCACGTCAAAGGTTTTTTTTTTATATTTATAAATATTTTACTGTTTTTTTTTAACTCTTTTCAATATTGACATTTCCATGGTGTATATTTTATTCCTATATATATTTTTTTCACTCCATAGAACCATTTTTAGCAAAAAGTAATTTTAAATCCTTTTGTTTTTTATGCCTTTCAGTACGTATATAGTTTGGATCAATATTAATATTACAAGTGAGGAACAGCTGATTGAATAACACTTACTTGACACATACCTAACGACCATATCTGAAAACCGACTTGAGAATTCTAGTCGATTGAAATTTAATATATTTCTAGTACATTTAAATCGACTACAAAAAACTTTAAAATAAAGTTGAGATAAATATTATAATTTACTCTGGATAATAGTAAATTTAACTATTTATTTTTGAAGTGTGTGCCTATCAATATTTAGTATGGTTCAACATTAAATAGAATATGACACACTTAAATAACGAAGTTTTACAGATTGTTTTGAATATTATTCATATTAAAATCACTAATTGAATATGTTTTTAGTCAAATGTACGATGTTTATATTTGATTTGAATATGAAATAGTAGAACATTAAATATAATATGAAAATTTTCATTTGTAATATGCAACTTTTTTATCAGTGTATCAAAATCACTAATTGAATATGTTTTTAGTCAAATTTACGATGTTTATATTTGATTTGAATATGAAATAGTAGAATATTAAATATAATATGAAAATATTCATCTGTAATATGCAACTTTTTTATCAGTGTACCGATTTAGTTTCTTCGCAACGGCCTAGAAAATCGCTCTAAAACCCAAAGACGCCTTTTTAATGCTGGCTCAAATAATTCTTATCTAAACTTGGTCAAGAGCTTGTGTGAACTCATTTAAATCTCTTTTATTCATACATTCGAGCTCAGAACTTCATTGGAAATTCTTTAGATTTATAGTATTTGGGGTTAGCAATCAATATTCTGAGTAGAGCTGAATTAAATATATTGCCTAAAATCAGAACAGTTGATTAACAATGGAGTGTCTTGAATTAATGGCATTTAATAGTCTATCAAAAATTGATTTGTTTTTACCGATTCCAGCAAAAATTTCCACCTTTATCGAAGAAGGCCACAATGTTTGACTAATGAAGGGAGCACTTGACCTTCGGTAGCCCCCTACCCATAACAATTAGGGTTAATTGCGTATAGTCGGTATGTCGGTTTGATAGATAAGTGGCAAGAACACACATTTGGAGGCACACGTGCCTGAAGAACTGAACTTCAAAGTGAATTGAAACTCTAGAGTCTAGACCTACATACAAGGTGCGTTCCAAAGTAAACACGACTTTTTGAATCTAGCGCTCCCTGGTGGCGCTATCTATATGTCGACTGGTCCATTAGAATCTTTATCGTTTGTCCAGTGAGAATTTCATGACATTTCATCGATTTATTTGTAAAAAGTCCTCTTTACTTTGGAACACACCTTGTACATACATAGATCGCGTGGCGGCAAGTGTTGTTTTTTTTTTTTATTCTCTTCTGAAGCATTCTAAAATGAAAAGGTTAAGAAAACGATGACAGAAAAATGAAATCACTCAGACGAACGGTAAAAGATGACATTAAACATTTATCAGAACCGGTTCGGTGTAAGTCTGGCTGCCACAGATTGTGGTTTGTATTGAATAATGTGGCGGGACATGGGATTGCCTGAAGTCGACTGTGTGAGTCACTAGATCTGGCAGAGAGCTGTGGCAATAGTTGAGAATGAGCGAAGCACATAAAGATGTTTATAATAATTGCAATAAGTAAGCATTGCGCTGCTCTTGGTTGGCAATTGTCTCAAAACCTCAAAAGCCGCTCTCGGGGCATTCCATGACTCATTGGCTCGGCGTTTCCAGGAAATCAAATGAGTTTTCTGCGTACGATCATTGTGAGCTTTTTCGGAGCATTGTCCCATAAACGCCTACAGTTTGTTTGGCTTTGATTTTGTTCGCTTAGCGGGACTAGATTTCCCCGAGTTTGGGGCAACTAGTCTGTTGCAAACGAGTTTTAATTAAAAAAGAAAATCAGACACAACAGCCGTAAGAAATTCAAAACGAAATGGAATTCAATGTTGGTTGGTTGTTGGTCGGTGAAAGTGTTTTAAATTATTTTTCTGTTATATAAGCTCAACTATGTTTAATGACTTTGGCAAATGTTCGCTTGATTGCGCGGACAAATTAATTTCCAAGAATCAATTGTAGCCACGTTTTTGATTAGTCTCTGTCATAAAAATCTCTCAAGTCTATTGCCCTGCCGCTCTGCTTCACTTGTTCAAATTCTTGAGAAACTTGTGAAATTTTATTTCTTTCAATCCAGACTGAATCTAAGAGAACAATAAACGAAAATATAATCGTAAGTGTACAACAACAGTTATTCGCAGGAAATAGATATTTTAGAGATTATTTAAAAAGAATTTAAAAGAATTAGGCTTAAAGTCTAGAGGAGGATTAAATGATTTCTTAAAAAAAAAAATTAAAAAATAATATAAAAATTAAATTACAGAGATTTTAAGAAGAAAATTCTTCTTTTTTTAAATCCTTATTCTTTACTTAAAATCTCTCCCATGGAGTACAACTATTAAATTATTATTAAATAAAAAAATATATGGTGGCGTTGAATTTGTTCAATCATGCGTTCTGTTAAGTTCTCAAATATTTCGGGAGGAGAAAACGTTTGCTCTAAAAGTCAATGTGAAATAAGACTTCAGTTGATTTTAATCTACTTGTATAGTATTGCATACTTCCAAAGATTTCTTGGTCAGACCGCAATCAATGTAAAAAACAGCTGTGAAAAGCTTATTTATGATATCTAGATGAGATGATGATTAGAAAAATTTCTACTATGAACCATTAAAGATATGAATAATATTGAAATCAACTTTGCATGGATTTTTTCCATCATTTCATGCAGCTTCTGTGACCATTGTGAGGCAAGTGTTAAATCTAATATTTGTTGATCATTTTATAATCAACTCTCAAGAACAAAGTAGCTATTATACTTGTAGTAGCAATTCGTCTTTACCTATCTTTTGTGCTACTTATAACAGCTATCCCATATTACTATTGACTTTAAAAACTATTTGGAGTAGAATATGTAATTCGTGGAACTAACTATGTGTAGAAACTTTTTATTTATATACACAATAAATGTTTATAAACATTGTATGCATAAAAGCATTATATGCGTATAAAGATAAAAGTTATTTGGAGTAGAATATGTAATTCGTGGAACTACTAATGTATAGAAACTTTTCATTTATATACACAATAAATGTTTATAAACATTGTATACATAAAAGCATTATATGCGTATAAAAATAAAAGTTATTTGGACTAAAATATGTACCTACCTACTAATAAATATAAAAGTTATTTGGAGTAGAATATGTAATTCGTGGAACTAACTATGTATAGAAACTATTTATTTATATACATAATAAATGTTTATAAACATTGTATGCATAAAAGCATTAAATGTTTATAAACATTGTATGCAAAAAAGCACTATATGCGTTTAAAGATAAAAGTTATTTTGAGTAGAATATGTAATTCGTGGAACTACCTACCTACTAATATAGATAAAAGTTATTTGGAGTAGAATATGTAATTCGTGGAACTAACTATGTGTAGAAACTTTTTATTTATATGCACCATAAATGTTTATAAACATTGTATGCATAAAAAAGAAATGTATTTAAGCAACTCATGCTACCCAAGCATGTGACTAAAGCTATACTACCTTAAGCATACCCTATAAAAATGGTCGCTGTTGTTGTTGTTATTGCGTTCAGCTGCAGATTAGATTAAAGTCGTCCACACGAGCACGAGTATGTCTGTACTTAGCTTTATTGCGGTGCGCAAGTTCAAGTGATTTGGCGCAGCTGTTAATTAACAGCGCTCTGTTAGCAACAGCTTGCTGTTAATTGGACAACAGTTCAATGCACCGCTCAACAATTTGTGCAACTAACTTGCATAATTAGCACACAAGCCCACACATTGAGCAAAAAACGAAGTCAAATAAAAGCAAAGTAAAGCAAGGCAAAGACTGCTGCTGATTTCCGGTTGCGGCAGGATAAATATATGAACGTGGGCTGGGCTGTGCGAGGGGTGTGGCAAAGCGAACACACTCCATATGCCACCAAATGGTGCAATTGTCGCCACTCCAGCATATGCACAAATAAATACAAATTCATACACACATACATGCTATATATATATGTGTATATATATGAGTATATACAGCATTTACTTACTCGCCTTCTTACACTCGCAGCTTCACAAACAAAGGCGTCGGGAAACCAGAACCAGAACCAGCGACAATGGCAAAGAGTCTACGCCCGCTTAAAATAACCATCGTCGGCGATGGCATGGTGGGCAAGACCTGTATGCTGATAACCTATACACAGAACGAATTCCCCGAGGAGTATATACCCACAGTATTCGACAATCATGCCTGTAACATTACAGTGGACGACTCTGAATATAATCTAACGCTTTGGGATACGGCAGGACAAGAGGACTATGAAAGATTGAGGCCCCTATCATATCCAAATGTAAGCAGAACCATATTGATTAGATAGATAGTACAAGTACTATATAGAGTTTCGTTCATCCCGATGTTGCCGGACGAAAATTTGGTAACTTAATCGTTATACTATAGCATTTAATACGCGTATACTCTAGCGATAAGGGCATATTATAGTAAAACAAAAATTAGCTTCAAATTCAAATTCTTTATCACAATTAATCTTAAACGAAGATCGGGCATAAAACTTAGAGTTACCTAAATTTATTAATCGCTTACTTACCGCAAAGAAACAAAAATCAAATATGTTTTACAATCGCATCCATGTCCGGTGTCGGAAGGTTTACATACGAGTCATCTCAATAAAATTCTGGGGAAAAGCTCCAACATTTCTATAAGTTTTCAATAACTATTCAATACAATATCATAGCTAGCTATCTCGAGCTTAGTTTGGCTTCTCTACTTTTTAAAGCTTACGAGAATTTTGCGTTCCTACAGACGGATAGGGGAACAAACGAGAGGATAAATCGACTCGTCTAGCCTTTTTTGATCAAGGACATATAGCACATGTAGTGGCGAAAGAATGCTACCACAAGACCACTGTTATCATCATAGGTAACATAACTTTCTTGCTCTCGAAATTTCGTTTAAATATTATTTTACGAAAAATAGAAAAATATCGGATGTATTGGAACGTATAAGTATTAAGAGAAAGCCTCAAGTAGTAAGGTCACTGAAAATAAAGTACCTAGACGAATTTCTTTTCAACTGACTACAATAAATAGACTTGATTGTTTTGACACAAAATATATATAAGACAATCTTTTTATACCCTGTACCCAAAGGGTACAAGGGTATATTAGTTTTGTGCGAGTGCACATGGAACACACAGAAGGAGGCTTGGTAGACCCCACAAAGTATATATATTCTTGATCAGCATGACAAGCCGAGTCGATATAGCCATGTCCGTCTGTCCGTCTGTCTGTCCGTCTGTCTGTCCGTCTGTCTGTCTGTATGAACGCAAGGATCTCCGAAAGTATAAGAGCTAGAATAACCAAACTTGGTATACAGATTCTCCTGAGACCGAGAAAGGACGAGTTTGTTCATTTTTTCTGATCCACCCCCACACTCCCCCCCTATTAACGATTTTCTATAACTCCCGTAATTCTTGGAGTTTTGAACTAAAATTTGGTAGTCACATTATGTTAATTATATATCCGTATACCAAGTTTCATTATGATAGAATGATCGGAAAGAAAGTTATAGCCATATAACCAGGCCCAATGCACACATACATACATATGTACAAGTACGCAAACACGCATAAGGCACGATTCTGATGTAAATGTAAATGTATGTATGCATGCATGGAATATTTTATATTTAATTAGTTAATATTTAGTTCATTAATTAAATTAATTTAGTTAATTAATTTAATTTAATTAATTAATTAATTTAAATACTTTTTTGTGGTGTGGTACAGGGTATTTAAGAGTTGAGCCTGCTCGACTTTAGCATTCCTTTCTTGTTTTATATTAATAGTAGGTCCAATAGTTTTTCGAACTAAGGTAAAGAAATCTTTGTAAGCTCGGAGGTCGAAAACGCCAATTGTGTGTAAGAGGAGGCGTGGCTGACCCCATGTTACATGTAGCTACACATATAATCAGATCGACGAGTTGAGTTTTTATAGACATATCATCCATCTGATGTCCTTTTGTCCAGAGAACTTTTGAGCCATAACAGCTAAGGACATCAAACATGGAATTTATATGCAAAGCTAGTTTATTATAAACAATATAAAGCATCATTATAATGTGAACATGAAATTTACAAGAGTATATAAGTGAAATGTCGATTAATGTCTGTCTGTCTGTCTGTCTGTCAGTCTGTCCGTCCGTATGAACACCTGGATCTCAGAGACTATAAGAGCTAGACACACGAAATTTTGCACAAAGATGCCTTATGTGTGTACGCTACAAGAGTTTGTTTTATTGTTTCGATTTTCCCCCACTTCCCCCCTATGAGGATTTTTCTGTAACGCCGTTCGTATAATCGCCTATATCTCGGAGACTAAAGTAGACTAAAGACCTAGGGACACCAAATTTTAATATCAGATGCCTTATTTAAATACGCAGAAAATGTGTATTTTGGAATTTCCCTCCCTCCCCCTCTCCCCCGCAAATCGTGATTTTCTCTAACTCCCGTAATTCTTGGATTTTTTTTTTAATTTTCTTAATTTCTATAATTATTATACTAAGCATATGTCAGAGTATTGCATAGTCGGGACACCCGACTTTAGCTTCCCTACTTGTTTTTATATAGATCTACCATAGGAGCGATCGATGCAAAAATCGTTCTTAGTAGGATCTTCATAAAAATCTGGTATTCATGAGCATTTCATAGCGCTTTCATTAAAATCGCTCCATTATATCATGTAGTAACTGTTATAGGAACGATTGGAGTAGAAATCAATCTAAATACCAACAACTGTTTGGTTTGCTCAGATATCGAGACTGAAATTGTTATCTATATATTATATTATATTTATATTTATTTTTCTTTCATAGACCAACTGCTTCCTGTTATGCTATTCCATCAGTAGTCGCACCTCGTTCGAGAATATCAAAAGCAAATGGTGGCCCGAGATTCGTCATTTTTCTAATAATGTTCCCGTCGTACTTGTGGGTACCAAGCTCGATTTACGCATACCCAATTCCGAGAAATTTGTCACCACAGCGGAGGGTCGACGTTTACGCAAAGAGATACATGCGCACAATTTGGTAGAGTGTTCGGCTAAGAAAAAGATCGGGTTGCCCCAGGTTTTCGAGGAGGCCGTCCGAGCTGTGGAAAAGAAACCAAAGTCCAAGCCCCAGACGTGCAAAATACTGTAATTAAGTGTATGACTACTTATGTTATATAATGTTATTATGTATACGTAATGTATAATGTAACTTTTGTCTGATTTCGTTTTATAGTTTTTACATACATATACGATTATATATAGACATATGCAAACATACATACAAACATACGTGTGTATACATATAGTGTGTATATTTTTATGTGTTTTCTGTTGCGCTATTTGATTTGCGTTCTTCACAAAGATGGTAGTAAATGTACTCTTAAGGTCTGTATTTAAGTGCTAGCTTTCTCCTCAATTGATTATTGGGCTTGCAAGCGGTATGTAAAACGTATAGTGCTGAATTTAGTCTTAAATACTGTATTTTAAACTAATAATGTTGTGTAAAATTCAATTTGTATGCAGCCAAAGTGCATTTCTTTGTATAAAAAGAGAAAACTAAATAGAACATTAAAATTATGTATAAAATTGTACTTCCATCTTTTAATTTATCTTTAAAAATATAAAATACTAGACCGATTCGACTTCAATAGATGTGTTTTTTCGTGCTTTAGTTTTTACAAAACCCATATGATTTGAAAAGTTCTAGAATCAATCTTTTAATTTATCTTTAAAAATATAAAATACTAGACCGATTCGACTTCAATAGATGTGTTTTTCGTACTTTGGTTTTTTCGAACGCAGTATAAATTGAAAAGTTCTAGAATCCCAAAGTCTGTTTTCAGCGACTCTGTGTTATAATGTGAGCAATAAAATGTATGATCATTTTCCATTAGAGCTGAGAAAGATTTGATTAAGTAACGGTTCAATCGATTATTTTTTAAAGGTGAATAATCGATAACAACTCAATTATAATTTACTTCTTAGATCGGTGTGTGATAAATATTTTATAAAATCAGTCTAAAATTTGAAACAAAAATAGATAGTTGTATATAGATTGTTTATGCAACTTTTTAATAATGTGCAGTATTGAAAAACTCTGTATCGTTGGTCTGTGGTGGGGGAAATTAATAAAATAAACTCGCCTGTATTTTGGAAGAGTTAATAGGCGTTCATCCAGACAGACAGACAGTCCCGCATTCTTCTCTTAAAATATAATATTGGCAATTGCATACAATTAAATGCAAAAAGCTCATGTTAGGGAGAAAAACAACAGAGATGTTTTAAATAAAAAATGCTTATATATCAAAAGAGACTGTCATTGGCCAATAAAGTAATATTAAAACTGACTTTTAATAAACTTGTAAAAATATACAATTTAAAAAACAAATCAAACCCATGCTTTGCATCGAATTGCATTGTAAGCATATTAAATGTGCATAACAATCGAAAATATAAACAAAATACACATTTTAATGAAAACATAAAAAAAGTACATAAATACAAATTCACCTTCTTCGGTAAGCCACACAAAGAAATGTGACCGCCCAATAATACATGAAAAATGTTCCAGCTTTGGACAAAAATCGATGGATCGACGATGTATCGCAAACAAGAAAACATTGAAAAACATCGATGCATCGTGTTAAAAACCTCGTCGATGTTCGATATAGCGATGTTATTTAACATCCCTACGATGTAGTACTGGAGTAAAGTTGTTTCGGTAACTTAGAATTGACCGATACAATTTGAAAAAAAGAAATATTTATGTATACATATGTATATAAATTATCTTTGCAAATATGGTTTATGTTGCTTGTTTGGTTATTACTTAGATCGATTTTTCTCGTCGTTCTGATTAAGAATATATACCCCATATGGGGTTAGAGATGCTTCCTTCTGCCTGCTATATAATTTGCACAAACCTAATATATGTACACTATTTACCCTACGGGTACAGGGTAAAAAATCCGGTACTCGTGTGAAAAATATAGTTTAAAAAATAAAGAAAACTAAACCAATTTAATTATTATTTTAAGTGGTGAATATTTAATACATAAATGTACATATGTATGACACATCGAAAATAACACCACCTTAAATTGTCCCCCATTGGCATTTAAAAAAAGTGGGCCGCCTTATACTATACATCCATTATTTCTATATTTGTTGAAAACACTCACCTTCTCAATATCAAAGTACTAAAATAAGAAAGTAATGTTTTTTAGTAGCTGCGGTTTAAGGTTAGCTTATTAATGCGTGTAAAGAAATCGGTTACTCATGTAGGTGCGGGTATTTGCATTTTCAAAATTTCATTTTCATTTAAACTGACGATTTGCTTACTTAAATAGTTGTGTATTGGAGTTCAAGTTGGAATCATTTAGGCGCACGAGAATCTTATAAAGAGTAAGCTATCTTTGTTAATACAAACATTTATTAAACTGTATTCTAACCCAGACTTTTGTATAAGTCTATAGAAATGTCATCACCAGAACCATACAAAATAGTTGTCGTTGGTGACGGGAATACGGGCAAGACTTGCCTGCTAATGTCATATATTAAAAATGAATTTCCGATAGATTATGTACCTACAATATTTGATAACTTTACAACCCAGACAGTTGTAGATAATAATGAGCACAAAATTTCGTTGTGGGATACGGCAGGACAGGAGGTTTATGAGAATCTAAGAACCCTATGCTATCCCAATGTATGTGAGTTCGTATTTTTATTAAATATAACTAAATTGTTTTATATCGTAGACGAAATGCTTCATATTATGCTATGCGATCAATATTCGACAGTCCTATGCCAATATTATAAATATTTGGATACCGGAAATACGCCACTATTCCAATAACGCTGCCATTGTGCTAGTGGGTACCAAGTCGGATTTACGTGTAAAAAATTCATCAAAATTTGTCACCACCGCAGAGGGAAAAAGACTATGCTCGAAAGTGAATGCGGACAGTTTTATCGAGTCGTCAGCTAAGATAAAACATAATATTTCGGAAATATTCGTGGAGGCTGTACGCGCTATAAAGAAACAAGATAGAACGCTACAGTCGAGCAAGCCCGACAGTAAAATAGCCTGTACTCTCCACAAAAAAAGAAAAATTAAAAAAAAAAAAAATTAAAAAAAAAATTAAATTATTAAAAAAAATTAATGAATTAATTAATTAAATTAAATTAGAATATATGTTTATGTTTAGTTTTAACAGCATACATTTACATCACGTACCTATGCGTGTTTATATGCGTGTATGTATGCAGCACAAAGTTAAACCAAAGCAGCAACAACAACAACAGCTGCGGGCAGCGCTGGCGACTGAGCTGCAGGCAGCGCATGAGCAGCGATTTTACTTATGGCTATAACTTTCTTCAGAATTGACCTATCATGATGAAATTTGGCACACGGGCACATTAGTACTAACTGGATGTACCTACCAAAATTGATTTCAAAATTCCGAGAATTACGGAAGTTATAAGAAAAAACACGAATTGCGGGGGAGTGGGGGGGGTGCATCGAAAAAAAAACTCAAACTCGTACTTTCTCGGTCTTAGGAGAATATGGAAACCAAGTTTGGTTATTCTAGCTATTATACTTTCTGATATCCTTGCGTTCATACGGACAGACGGACAGACGGACAGACGGACAGACGGACAGACAGACGGACAGACGGACGGACGGACGGACAAGGCTATATCGACTCGGCTTCTCATCCTGATCAAGAATATATATACTTTGTGGGGTCTGCCACGCCTCCTTCTGTGTGTTACATACATGCGCACAAAACTAGTATAGCCTTTCACCCTTTGGGTACAGGCTATAAAAAGAACAACCCAAGTCAAGGTGTTCAATATTGTAAAAATGTTGATGCTCGAGATAAAATTTATAATGTGTGTATTTTTATACCCTTTCTAAATGGCGTGTAATTGCAAATGCTTAAATTCCCTTTCAACTTGCTAGCTTATACTTTAATGCGATTTTTAATATAGGGAAGAATTTTAAATAAGACCATTGGGTTTCGGGGAAAAATCTCGTTAATACAAAGTTTTCTTTGCTTCCCATTTATCTTTAATTCAAGGATTCTTATTTATTTTTCGACAATTTTAGATACACAAAAAGATACCCGAAGATCTTTCATTCAATCGAATTCCAAAATATTTAATTACGATATGGCATTCGTTATAATGAAATCAATTTAAATCACGATTTGCGGTCAAATAACTATAATAAACGTGTGATCTAAAATACATAAACAAAATTAACATTTATTAAATTGGCCGATCGAACTAGCACTTTTTATATCTTTATAGTTTATTATTTATTTTAAATTATGGTATTTAAGCAATATATAATATGTATATATGTATATATTACCTGACCGGCCAGGGTGGCAACGCCGGAAGTTTAAGAAATTCCCGTCAGGTCTGGGAACTTCAAACGAAACGCCATCTAGCGGCACTGGGCGTCAGCGATGCAAGTCGTTCATGCTTCCGGACAGGGGTTCGTGTCTGAAAATAAAATACAAATCGGATTAGAACCAGGAAAAATGTCTTTGAAAAAAAAAACACTTGCACACAAATGTACGTGTATATTTTTTACTGTATTGTTGGGAAGCACTCATGCTGGCTGGGGATGGTATGTCTTTCATACACACATACGCGATGATAACGTATGAATGAATTAAAATAAGCCGGATTAGAACTAGGAAAACTGTCTTTGAAAAAAAAACACTTGCACACAAATGAAAGTGTATGATGCTTAACGTGATCGTAACAAATTCCCATTTTATTTGTTGCATCGTATTTGGCTAAAAATCGTGCAGTGCAGTGTATTGCTGCTATCTAAGTGGCAGCACCGTACACGCCTATGATGAGTGCTGCCACTTTTTGTTCTGTCAACACAGCTGCAGTGACAAATATTAATGAAACCAGTTTTATTTGACATCCCAATGAAGGCGCACGGTGAATACTTGAACTCGAAAGAGAAGTAATGCGTACAAATTAATGAACTAAATGCGTGTGAAACAATATGCATTGAAACCAATGCTCAAATGCATTCAATATTGTGTCGAATTGTGAAGCGATAGGAGAAAATGAAAAACAACCACTAATTGCAAGTGTCCCACTAACAGAAATCCCACATTAATTATTTAGTTCGCAAACGCACACAAATACACACACACACACATACACACAAATAATATACACACATACGCGATGATAACGCCGACGACGATGTCGCCGTTCGGTGTTTGCAAAATGAAATTCTACGTTGTAATGTGTTGCGCGTTGATTTTGCTGAGCGGCACAATTATTGCATCAGCAACAAAAAAACACACCAGCGCAGATGCCGACTCAGCAGAAGTTGTAAGCAGCGCCGAAGAAAAAAACGGTAGGTTTAGCTCTTATACCCTTCAGTGAAAAGTGTTGTAAGGGTACATATTGTTTTTGGTTTAGTTTTGTAACAGTATCAAGGCAGCAGCGTAGATCAGAGATCTGCAACTTTTAGAGATATCGCATTAGAACATTGAATCTATTCCTCTTTTTGACGGACACAAGTACAAATGATGAAAACTATTTTTGAGGCTGTTTTTGAATTCGATTTCTAAGGCCATTGCCTCTAACTCAGTTCTCAGATTTGTGGAGTTAGTATAACAATTATTTCCCTCGAACACACAGTGCGTATATTATAATAAGCTCATTAACTTCACTACAATTTTATTCAAATACGAAAACGACACTTAAACTTATTTTTTTAAAGAGTGTATGTATGTATATAGTATATAGCTTCGACTAAGACGAAGAAAACTTATTAGCTCTTTGTTGTTTTCATTGCTGTTGCTGCTGCCTTTGTGGGCGTGCGGTTGTGGGTGCTTCAAAAACGGCAATGAACCGGAAAGAAAATGCAAATGAATTATATATATTTAAATTTCATCAATTGCAGGACTGCACGGACTTGGCGCGCGACGAGGAGGCGCTTATGGTGTTTTCCACACTGGGCGGTGGGCTGACTGCCATCGATCCAGTAACAAGTGAAATACGTTGGACCATAGCAGACGGTAAATACAAACAATCAAATGTATACATATGTACATACATCTGTAGATAGGTAGATATACATATGCCGGCGACTAATTGTAGTCAACAGTCAACTTTAAAGTTATTTTTAATGGAAGCGTCAAAGTTAACCCCATTCCACAAACAAACAAGTGTGTGTGTGTGTGTGTTTGTGCGTTTGTGAGACACTAAACATATGCCAGGTTTGGTGCGCTCATTTGAATTTATATGCGTCACTCAAACTAACCGCATGCCACTGCCACACGCTGCTGCCACTCATTGACCCAAACTGTTGCACACAGGCAGAGTGCAGGCATGCTTTTTCACATCTATTGCAAAAAAATTTGCAGCATAAACAACGGACATGAGCTCATCGGCATGCCTGCTTTGAAAGCAAAACAAATACATAAAAGGAGAGAGCGTAGAAGAGAGAGAGAAAGGAGGGAGCTGCGCTCTTTGTTTTTCAAACTGTATTTCTTTCCCAAATCGGCCGACATATTGCTCTCAGTTCATTTGACGCGTGCAGTGCATTGGTGTTTGTGTGTGTGTGTGTGTTATTCTGATAACAAACTCGCACATCAACAACAAAAACAACAACAACACACACACACAGTCGCACTCACAAACATATGTACAATCTCAGCAGACCTCTATGCGTTCGCCTCCTTTGCCCTGTTCTGCCCCATTCTTAGAAACGGAACAAGAAAAAATATCAAAAAGCGATAGCTAAACCGTTTCTATGTTCTGTCGCTCTCCAGTTTTTTCCCCGCTTGTATTTATGGTTTTTATTATTATTAAATGCCTTTGATTCATCTCAGCTGCTTGTATTCGCTCTTGATTGATTCCCAAAGCAAATGTTGAAAAATTTGTGAGTAAATATTTTTTGTAGTGCAAGTGGAAATGCTGTTGCCATGTCTTTCAGTTAAATTGTAATCAACTTATTCACTTATTAGTATACTTTTGCAATTGATTATTATTGTTTTGAAGACCTTAACTTATCCGATTGAGATAACTGATACTTTTAGCTCCCTACTTAGATAATGGGAAATGAATGCACATTTGTAGCTTGTTCAAAATATAATCTTAGCAGGAAGTGCGAGACAGCGCAGGCCTCAGATATGACTATACAAATAAATTTGTATATAATTACAGTTTTATTCGTCTAACCAATATCTTCTATAAACTATTTATACATACTATTTTTATATATACTATACTATTTAGTAAGAGAATGGAGACAGATAATCAAAGCAGCTATGTATTTTAGGTTGACTGATAGTACATTATAAGTATATATATAAATAGATTTATTTTTGATATATTATTGCAAATTTATTTATTTTTCTTAAAGTTTTTTAATTTTCTTCGGTCCACTATATGTAGCTTCATATCTCTTCACGATTTGTGTTATTTTTCACATAATTTACAAAACATCATTATCTATACGGCTTATGCTACATATATAGTATCTATACTACACATTTAAAAAATGTTATATTCGCAATTTTTGAGCGGCTTAAACTTTTTCGCACATATATCCCAATATTTCCCCATACTCTCATGATATTTATGCATTGAATAGTCTCATTGGCTGCAGAAATAAATAAATTCCTTAATTTAGTTCTGGCATTAAATTCTTATATAATTTTTTTCACTCTTAACGTAATGCCGATTTGAAATCGTTAAGTAATAGCGTTTATCTGCCGTTTCGCAATTTTTGAGCGGCTTAAACTTTTTCGCACATATCTCCCCAATATTTCCCCATACTCTCATGATATTAATGCATTCAATAGTTGCATCAGCTGCAGTAATAAATAAATTCCTTAATTTAGTTCTGGCATTAAATTCTTATATAATTTTTTTCACTCTTAACGTAATGCCGATTTGAAATCGTTAAGTAATAGCGTTTATCTGCCGTTTCGCAATTTTTGAGCGGCTTAAACTTTTTCGCACATATCTCCCCAATATTTCCCCATACTCTCATGATATTTATGCATTGAATAGTCTCATTAGCTGCAGTAATAAATAAATTCCTTAATTTAGTTCTGGCATTAAAGTCTTATATAATTTTTTTCACTCTTAACGTAATGCCGATTTGAAATCGTTAAGTAATAGCGTTTATCTGCCGTTTCGCAATTTTTGAGCGGCTTCAACTTTTTCGCACATATCTCCCCAATATTTCCCCATACTCTCATGATATTAATGCATTCAATAGTTGCATCAGCTGCAGTAATAAATAAATTCCTTAATTTAGTTCTGGCATTAAATTCTTATATAATTTTGTTCACTCTTAACGTAATGCCGATTTGAAATCGTTAAGTAATAGCGTTTATCTGCCGTTTCGCAATTTTTGAGCGGCTTAAACTTTTTCGCACATATCTCTCCAATATTTCCCCATACTCTCATGATATTAATGCATTCAATAGTTGCATCAGCTGCAGTAATAAATAAATTCCTTAATTTAGTTCTGGCATTAAATTCTTATATAATTTTGTTCACTCTTATCATAATTCCGATTTGAAACCGTTAAGTAATAGCGTTTATCTGCCCTTAAGTTGTTGTGTGAAAATAAAGTTTCTTATATAAAAACAAGTTGTACATATATTCATATTTATATGTACATATATGCATTTGTAAAAATATTTTATTTAAAAGCCCGAGAGTAGTGGAATTTCGTCCACTAAACAAATTTTAATCGTAGCGTGTTCCGCACAAAGACCAAAGCATGTTTCCACAACAAAACAAAAAACGCTACGCCCCGTAAAGATCGTCTGTTGTGATAAATCTATAAAATTAGAAATGTTACGCTCTGGCCGTGGCACGGCTCATTAGTACTCGCATATAGGGAACGAAATTTCGTAGAACTGCAAAAACTGCAGATACTACAAACAAATCTATAACGAAAAAACCAAAACATATGGGTGACATCTGAGCTTCAGTTTGCCGCTAAGGCAGCTGTATGAATATTTAAAAAGCATTTAAGACTAAACAGTATTCAGTTGTACATACAGAGCTATTATTTTGTAGCATGATGGCTAATAATTTCAGCGCAAAAAATGTCATTCCATCTGACATTATGAATACTACTCAAATCGTTTGGTCAGCCGTGTCCGCTTACACTTATCGATCTATTTATTGTATACATATATACTTGTATTACCTCATACCTTGAATATACATATGTGCATATGTATGTATAACAAAACTTCATCAACGGAATAGAATAGTAGACACTACCGTTATTTAATTAGAGTAGTTCTGCTAAATAATGTGCTTGGGTAAATGACCGACAAACTTTTTTGTAGAAATGCCCAAATTTCCTTTTTTGTGAAGGTCGGTCAAACAGCATTTGTAAGGCATGTTTGTACAAGTAGACTATTTCCTAGCTTAATCTTTCCATCTTTTCAACACAACACATCTCCACTATATGTGCAATACATGCCCAAGATATCGCCAAAAGATTTTTGAATATATCTCTAATATAAATATGTATCAGCAAAATCAAATCTCTAAAATATTTATTCAAAAAATTTCAATGTCTACTTACAGTAGATATCTAATTTATCTAATATTTCTGCAATGGATCTGTCAATATATGTATCCCATATATCTCCCAATAGTTTCTAAAGTTAGGCCTGTTGCCCTTTTAATTTGAAATCGATTTGCTTTAGGTCTCTCTAGAAGTTCAAGCACTTCTATTATCAGCTTACAGCTTTGTACCAATTCTCACCCTAGTCTTAAAAACAATTATAAGCATAAAAAACTTGGAATATGTTGGCCATGTGTGTAGACATCTTGGGTTCAGAAATTAGACTTATTCCATGGTATATGAGTAATTATCGCCACACGAATGTGTGTATGTATGTGGAGTGTTGAGCGACAGTTTAATTAATGATAAGGGTCGACGACGTGCCGGGAAGAACCGATAAAATACGTGTACGGGTACAAGCCCCAGTACCCGCAACTTTAATTGCTCGTTATATGTGTGTACATGATACCAACTGGGCCACTATTGAAAAATGGCTGTTCTAACGCATTTCCTCACCCGATGTGAGCGTGTATATAGACAGGAGATTAGAGCGAATAACTGGAAGACATATTTTATTTTTTGACAGTTAAAAACTCTTTAGAAACGCCAGCAGTGTTCGGCTAGCAATTTGTAATTATCAGACATGCCTTCGCGATTTCTTAAATGAAATGTTAGGCAACTAAATCGCTAGCCTCATATGTGCAGCGCCTTGTGCTAAAAGCGATAAGAACAGAAAATAATAACAATGGAGAATAACAACGAAAGTTTCAGACCTGGCACAAAACAAATATTTACGCAACTGTATTTGCAGTTTTTATTAAATTTCTTTAAAATATCTTCGCTTTAAAAATAACATATATTCCACTCCTACTTGTATATACTTACAGATCCGCCCATTGTAGCCGAGCCGCAGCCAAATGTACAGGTTCCGCATTATCTGCCCGATCCGCGTGATGGCAGCATTTACCAATTGGGCCAGATGGGTAATCTCAAGAAGCTGCCCTACACCATACCCCAGTTGGTGGCGAACGCCCCCTGTCGCTCCTCCGATGGCATTTTGTATTCGGGGAAGAAGAGCGATACCTGGTACATCGTCGATCCTAAGACGGGACAGCGTGAGAAGGTCATGGGCTTTGGGGATGCGACCGTGGATGCCACCAGCAAGGAGGGCGAAAAAATTGGCTGGGCTACGTCCCGTGCCATCTACTTGGGTCGCACTCAGTACACGGTCATGATGTACGATAGCCTCGCCAAGGACAAGAATGTCAAGCCCTGGAACATTACGTTCTATGACTATAATGCGCTCACAGCTCCACCCGAGCTGGCAAAAGAATATGGTGAGTAGGGATTGCATTGGAAATATTGCAGAGAAAGCTGTATAAAGTAATGGATGTTCTCTCAACATTTTGAAATCACACCAAATAGCATCAAAAATTATGAAAATCGTGGAAAAATATACAATTGTTGTTCAATTTTAGTTATGTTTAAAAATAAGGAAGATGTTTATCGGAGGCACTAAACATATTTATATTAGAGACATATTGATAAATCGAAAAAGATCGCTTTGTTTTTTGAACACTTCCTTATAAACGGGTCCACAAAAGGTGTTGGTGAAAAATGTTTTCAGTATCAGCGAGCGATTTTACATAAAACATGAGAATTGGTTTTTCAAGAAAAATTAGAGAAATACCTTAAAAAATCAGAAACTGTGTGGGAAGATTGAACAGCTATATACATCTAATTCTGTTTTTACACGGCAGATTAGTTCCAGAAACAAACGTGTAAAAAAAGAAATAGAAAAAAATAGGTTATTGGTTTCTTATCTCTAAAAAAATATTGTATATATGAGAAATTTTGAATTTTCAAAAAGACCGTGTAATTATTTATTTATTCATAATTCTGTTTTTAAACGGTAGATGGGTTCCAGAGACAATCGTGTAAAAAAGACATTGACATTGCAAAAATAGGAACCAATCCTTATCTCCAAAAAATATATATGAAATCTTAGATTTTCAAACCGTGTTATATGAAAATCGTGTAAAAACCGAATTAGGTGTATACCATTTATTTATTTATACATTAGATGCTCCTATAATCACATATGCTATAATTTAATGCTAAAATTAATAAAGTCCATATTTCTATGCCTTCAAGCAGAATATATACACCTGACTACCACAAGCAGCGGTCAGATCGTGACGCTGGACCGCAAACAGGGCAAATTTTTATGGCAAAAGGATTTGAGTAGCGCTGTAGTGGCCGCCTTTTTGCTCGGACCCGATGGTTTGCTGAGCGTGCCATTCACAACCCTGTCCGATGAGGCCTACGACGCCATAGTGGAGGAATCGAAGACGGGCAATGTGAACACTGTGAAGCTATTGTAAGTGCTCGGTTGGCAGATAATGGTCAGTCGTCTGAATTCTACTAACTGTAATTCCCTTTGCAGTCAATCGCTCTATGTGGGCGAGCATCAAAGGGGGGGTCTGTACGCCTTACCCTCGCTGGTGGACAAGAACACGCCGCGCATCTCGACGGCGCCTTCCATCAAGTTACTGGACGGGCCGGCCATATCGCCCAACAGCAATGAAGCCGATCCCCAGACGGTGTATATAAATGATGTATTGCAGGAGAATCCGGGCATAATGCTCGGCCACTACAATGTGCCCAACGAAGGCAACTTGCAGTTGTCGCCGACACCGGCAAACACTAAAGAAGTCCACGGTCTGGCCACGATCCACAACTATAACGATGGCTTTGGCTTGCTGGCGAATAATGAGAAAAATTCCGCCGACATTGGCGTGCAAACGGAGAAGATTGTGGAAATCACGATTGATCGGAGTAACACAATTAATCGCACCAAGACCATCATCTTGGCCAATAGCAACAAAGTGCAGGCATTCATAAATGAATGGTTTATGGATCATCCGAGTGGCAAAGTCCACCAACTACTGATCGTCATTATACTCGGCATGATTGCATTGTTCTGGTATACGTGCAGCAATATGCGTGAGTTGCAAAAGCAGAGCGAGAACGGTTCGAAAACCTATGCCGTTACCCAGAATTCGAGCAATGGCAGCAATGCCAGCAATGTGAACGCTCAGGATCTGGTCGATCTCGGCGATGGACATGTGCGTGTCGGCAAAATATGCTTCAATCCCAATGAGGTGTTGGGGAAGGGCTGCGAGGGCACATTCGTCTTTAAGGGCACCTTTGAGGAGCGTTTTGTGGCAGTCAAACGCTTGCTGCCCGAATGCTTCACCTTTGCCGATCGTGAGGTTTCGCTGCTGCGTGAATCCGATGCCCACGAGAATGTGGTGCGTTATTTCTGCACCGAACAGGATCGACAGTTTCGTTACATCGCTGTGGAACTGTGCGCCGCCACTCTGCAGGACTACACCGAGAGCGAACGGGCTATGGAGTTGCGCGAACACATTGATGTCTGGCAGATTCTTGTTCAGGCTGCTGCTGGCGTTAGTCACTTGCATTCCTTGGATATCGGTGAGTTCTATTAACCATTTAGTATTCGAATCAGATTTCTGAAGTTGAATTTTGTGATTGCAGTTCATCGCGACATTAAACCACAGAATGTTTTGCTTTCGCTGCCCGATGCCAGAGGTAGAGTTCGTGTCATGATCTCCGACTTTGGTCTCTGCAAAAAATTGAACTTTGGACGCACCAGTTTCTCACGTCGTTCCGGCGTTACCGGCACAGATGGCTGGATAGCGCCCGAAATGATGCGCGCTCAGCGCACGGTAAGTGTTTTGTGATTCCAAAATTAGAGGGATTTGGCAATATTAAGATCGACGCCACAAACTATTTGAATGCTTTGCCATGATTAATAGCGGAGGGAGACTTTATTTTGTAAGAATCTACAAACTACAAACTATTTTAACTTTCTAATCAATACCAAATGGGAGCTTTAATTTATGATAATGGGGGGTTCCCCAAATATTGAATTCTAATCAAAAATGTATTTTAAAATCGGGGTTTGGCATAAGCACCGCGGAGGAGGACGTTCTGAGTTGTTTTTACAAATTAGCAGCCGCTAAGCGCACCAACATTTTAAAACAAATGTAGACAAATAATATTTTAATTAATTGTTAAAAAAATATTCTGCAATTTGCACTGAATTTGGTGAGAATCGCTGAGAATTTTAAAACTTAAAAGAAACTTCCCAATCAATACCAAATGGGAGTTTTAATTTATGAGAATGGGGGGTTCCCAAAATATTGAATTCTAATCAAAAATGTATTTTAAAATCGGGTTTTGGCATAAGCACCGCGGAGGAGGACGTTCTGAGTTATTTTTACAAATTAGCAGCCGCTAAACGCACCAAAATTTAAAATAAATTCAGAAAAATAATATTTTAATTAATTGTTAAAAATAAATATTCCTCAATTCAGCGCTTTGATGAGAATCGCGGAGGAGGGCTTCATGAATTATGAATTTTAAAACTTAAATGAAACTTTCTAATTAATATCAAATGGGAGCTTTAATTTATGAAAATGGGGGGTTCCCCAAATATTGAATTCTTATCAAAAATGTATTTTAAATTCGGGTATTGGCAGAATAATCGCGGAGCAGGGCGTTCTGAGTTGTTTTTATAAATTAGCAGCCGCTAAGCGCACCAACATTTTAAAACAAATGTAGACAAATAATATTTTATTTAATTGTTAAAAAATATTCTTCAATTCGTAATGAATTTGGTGAGAATCGCGGAGGAGGGCGCTTCATGAATTATGAATCTTAAAACTTAAAAGAATTAGCTTCAACCAAAAGATCTCTCCCACCACTCGCCCTTAACACAATTAATTGACCAAAATGTATAACTAATAATAATTATTATTAATTCTATGTTATACAGACGACCGCTGTGGACATTTTCTCACTCGGCTGCGTCTACTACTATGTGCTGAGTGGCGGACATCACGCCTTTGGGGACACGCTGAAGCGACAGGCGAACATACTCTCGCACGAGTACAACCTGGCGAAGCTGAAGGCTGAGGACGATAGCGAGTGCAGTCGAACCGTAAGTGAGCCGTAGTTAAACGTTAAAACAAACCCTAAGCTTTGCTTTTATCCTTTATAGGTGCTGGCGGAGCAACTGATTGCGGACATGATACACAAGGATCCGCAAAGCCGTCCACCGGCCCGCTGCATTGGCAATCATCCGCTGTTTTGGGATGAGCCGAAAATACTCGCATTCCTGCAGGATGTTAGCGATCGCGTGGAGAAACTGCAATTCCATGCCGAGCCACTCAAGTCGCTGGAGAAGAACGGCCGCATTGTGGTGCTCGACGATTGGAATTTGCACTTGGATCCCATGATAACCGACGATTTGCGCAAATATCGCGGCTACATGGGGGCCAGCGTGCGTGATTTGTTGCGTGCGTTGCGCAACAAGAAGCATCACTATCACGAGCTGACCAGCGAGGCGCAGGAGCTGCTCGGCTGCATTCCACACGAGTTCACCAACTACTGGGTGGACAAGTTCCCCCAATTGATTTCGCACACCTATCACGCCTTCAGTATTTGCTCCAACGAGCCCATTTTCCGGCCCTACTATAATGCCGGCTATCATTTTTCGCGTCCCTGGTATTTCGATGCGGACGACGCGCTATTTCCCATGCTGATGCACGATCCCAAACCTATGCCCAGGCAAGGGCCGATGGGCAGTCCAAAGCCCAAAATGCCGCGCACACCCGAGCGCCCGCAACACCAACAACAACAGCAGCTAAAGCAGCGTAAGGGCGTCTACAATTTCCGAAAGACGGCCAACGAGGACAGCGCCATGTTGGGCGTGGGTTTGCAGCGAAATCTGGATTTGGATGCGACGAACGGCGAGGGAAAGCGCGATGTATTTGCGAATTTCAAATTTCGGCGCTACGGGAAGCCAAACAATGGCAATCGCAACTATGGAGGTCAGAAGGAGGATAAGGAGAAGGACAAATACGTTAGTTGGACGCTGCCGCAGACAACTAACGTTAATCCGGAGGAGGAATAAAACGACAGCTGAGGATCTTTATTTTTATTTATAATTCTTTAATTTTAATTGTGCAATTTTATTTTTCTGTAAGCAACTATTCCAAAAAACAAACAGAGTAATTTCAACTTTCGTTCGTTCTTAGCCACAATTTTTTAAAACAATTTATGAGAGATAATTGATATTTTATATATAGTATAAAAACCCAGAGAGCGGAAATGTGTAGCGTAATTGTGTATCTGTCGAATGCACGTAATTTAACTGTGATAATTTATTTCGTCTAGACTTATAAATGGCAAGTAATTGCAAATTTTATATAAGAGAGTGTTATACATATAAACACATATATTTATGCATTAGTGATAAGTTTTTTCTAGAAGAATGACTATAAGTATACCCCCTAATCGTTAATTGAATTGATCTGTAACCTTTATATTACGCACTTAGCCTCTAACTGAATGAAATGAAATGATAATTGTGCATTAAAAAGGAACTGGCATGACTAGAAACCAAAACTCGAACATCATGTTTATCCTATTGAATTGTATATAATAATTATTATTAACTGTATTGTCCGCAGGCAGAGCAACCTCATTCGCAACTGCTGCTGCCTACCCAGGTTTTGTTTTAAATAAAAACTATATACATATTTAACAAAATTGCACTACATTGTTTTATTTGTAGTTTGTTCATAGATTCTTGCAAATAGTCTTTGCTAACAATTAACTATTAATTTAATACGTACAACGAATTTTAATTTGGCATAAAAACAATTTTAGAATTTAACAATAAATAAATAAATAGCGAGATTTTTTGTTCATTTTGTTTTCTTTAGAAGAAATAAGAAGATTTTATACTAGAGATTTCGAAAAAGGTTGCTTGTTTTTGTTTCGACTTTGGCGTTGTTTGTTGCTTTCTTTCTTTGTGTTTTCTTGCGTTGCAGCTCATCTACGGGTCGTGTCTTTAATAGTTCGCACTCTTCCTCACCGATTTCATTTCCTGGCGCACACAGAACTTGAAAGCATCCCAACCTTCGGCCTTTGCCACAGACTGGAAGCAAGGCAAGCGAAAGGTATTATTATTTATTTTATTATTATTTCTATGGAAACAGGCTGTGAAATCGTAAAAATGAAATGGAAAGACACACAACGAGATAAGAGACGACACACAAAAGCTCCAAAAGTAGCAGAGAAAGTATTTCGGGGGCAATAGCTCAGTTTAGAGATGGACAAGGGCCGACACTTTTCCAATTCGACGCGATATGGATTTGTTAAAACGCATAATATGTGAATCTAAAATTATATTTTATGGGTCTAATTAATGAAAGAAACCAAAACTTAATAAGATTCAAACTTAAAGGCACTTTTTCAAATCGTTGTTTTGAAATATTAAATATTTTTCAGAAAATATGCGGTTTTAAAATCATATTTTTCGGGTCCAATTAATGAAAGAAACAAAAACTAAATAAGATTCAAACTTATAGACAATTTTGCAATTCGTTGTTTTGAAAATTTAAATATTTTTTGGGTCCAATTAATGAAAAAACAAAACTAAATAAGATTCAAACATACAGGAAATTTTTAAAATCGTTGTTTTGAAATTTCAAATATTTTTCAGAAAAGGTGCGGATTTGTTTGAAACATAAACTAAATAAGGCAATTTTTCAAATCGTTGTTTTGATATTTTTAATATTTTTCAGAAAATGCAATGCCCCATTTTCAGTTACTAAAAATAATTTTTAATAGATTCAGCTGCTTAAATAGGTTTTGCCTAAAAAATGATTATTTTACAGAGAACTAGCTTCTTTTATTTCTATAGATTCGTGAACTTTTGAATAGTGGGTTCTTTAAAATCAAGCGCCCGCTTGGCCTGCCTCGTCTTGAAAGCGTTTTTCAAAACTGCCTATTGGGAATAATTTTTAGGTGTCGACCAACACTATTTCATCGCTGTAGGGGTGATAAAAGCTGAGCTGAAAAAAGAGCCATTAAGTTCGTCTTCTCTTGTCAATCACCGCTTTTACAATATATTTTTAAAAACGATCTTATTGTAACCAATCTAACGTCTAAAATTTATGGAAGGGCTGGCTTTTGGTCTAAGGTCTAAGCAGTTTTTAAGTGTTGCGTTATTTATGAATAGCCTGACATCTGATAGTTCTGGACTGTTAAGAACCATAGTTATATACAGGTATATACTAATATACTTTGCTTGTAAGATGACAAAAAACTCAAATAAATTTCTACGGTTAAGAAAATAAAGTAAAGAAAATGGTAGAATTCGAATCGATTTCTTAATCGCATTCAGCTCTTGTGTATTCTTATGAAAGATAAGTTAATGACTGTAATTCAATAAAAGATATGAGTATGTTCGGAGAATATATTTAAGGGGTATTTCCAATAAGTAGTGTTATTTTGAATAAAAAGGACCGCGCGCGATTGAGAAATATGAAAGGACCCTTGTCCATCTCTAACTCACATACCTCGTCAGCAGATTTGGGCTTAGCTGTTGGCGCTAACTTGCGCTGTTCTATGATCAAAGCATCTTGCTAATAAAATAAAGCCAAAAGAAGCAAAATATAAATTGGAATGCAAAAATATGGTGGGAGAGCTATGAGATGAAGAATACTTTAACAGAGTTTTGTTTCAATTTAGATTTGTTTGTAAACAATTTTCTAAAAGAAAATAAACATAAGATTAGAATACCCCTAGCAGCTATTAATAGATGCGGGGAAACAGAGTCAAAGACATAAGATTAGAATACCCCTAGCAACTTTTAATAGATGCGGGGAAACAGAGTCAAAGACTCAGCTGACACACACACATTTAAATGATTACAGTAATGTTGATAAGTGTTTGTACAGCTATGGATGTTCAGACACGCAAATAATTTGCCTACAAAATTCGGATTTTCTACAGGAAGAAGTCCACAAAGAGCTTTCTTCTTGCATTAACTCATAACTTGTAAAGTTCGAAAAATTTGTGTGCAAATATTTTGCCTATCTGACCATAGCTGAAGTCACAAACAGCAAATAATAAAATGCCAATTGGTTGTGTATAAAATAAGTGATGAATTTAATTATTTGTTTGTTCATGTGGGCCAATTAATAACTAGTTGATTTAATTAATAACTAAATTGTGATAAACGAACATTAAAATATGAATATATGAATTGACTAAAGCGCAGACAAAACGATAAACTTAAAGCTTAAGCGAATATAATGAAATAAAACAACAACAGTATAAATTAATGTTAAACATGGTTTAAGGAAAACCTGCGGGTTTGAATCATTCAAGACCACAGGAAACATAATGGAAACGTCGAGCAAATTAATAAGGCATTCACAAAAGCGATTAAGTACATAAATAAGTTTTAGGCAGTCTATATGTTTGTTTGTCTAGTGCCAGAGCGCATCGCTGTCTATATAGTAGTCCAAGCGCCGGCAGAGATGATGCCGCCAAGCAACGAACATCGGATACTCGGGATCGTCGTAAGCGTCGAGCGCCTCATTGTAATTGAGAAAGCGACCACTTACTTTGAAGCCGCGATGCAGGCGATCCTTCATAATGGCAATGAACTCCTTGTACGACAACAGTCCATCGCCATCCTCATCGAAAATGGCAAAGACAGTCTCTATTAAATGCGGACTGAGATTATAGCCTGTGCAGATTTTGACAGCGCGTGAGAATTCATCTGAAATGATATTGTGGGTCAATAATTTACTCTGCTCTTCCAGATGTCCAGCCCGCTCAGTCTCCAGCAGATCAAGCAATTCTTCAAGTTTCTTTCAAGTTTACCATCAGGTTGGCTTTAACTCACCCTTCGATATGGCGCGATCGGCTAATGTATACATGCGCATGGCGATTGTGAAATCATCTAGATTGTTAAGGAAGTGACAGAAATCGCGGAAATCATTAAACGAAATGCCCTTGTCGTCCTTAATGCGACTCAAAAGACGCTCCAGGAAGACATCGTACTCGTCGGTGGCCAGATAGGTGTAGCGTAGCAGGATTTTCGCAAAATCCAGTTCACTAATCACACTGTTGCCTTTGGAGAATTCGTGGAACTCCAGTTCGAGCACTTCCGTTTGCAAGTTATCCATAAAGCGATAGAAGTTATCGTAGTTTATGACGCCAGTGCCACGTTTTCCAAAGAAATGCAGCTGCAAGGTGGTAGCCACGGATTGGCGTCGCTGCAGACCCTCCTTGTCGTCCACATAGTGGCTCTGGCAGACAGAAAGAGAAATCGGGGAAGTGAGTAATGGTTTTGGAAAGCCATATGTCCAATACGTTAGTCACAACATGTACAGTGGAGGGACATGCTACATTACCTCCGTGTTATCGTTGTTCTCACTTTCTACTTCCGCTTCCTGTTCACCGTGTTTCTCTTTCCAAGCTCCGCTGAAAATGCGCTCCATCTGGATATTATATACATAGCAGGAAGTGGGGCAGGTTTTTTTTTTTTTTTGGTTTATATTTTGTATTAGACGGGAGAGAAGAAGAGTTAAGTGGGGTTTAGTAAGGGTATGGTGTGGAGAAAGGGGGGCCATAATGAAACAAAAAGCGTAATTAACAAAACAATCAACAAAAGCATCAACACTAATAAAATAGGTATATAGAAGGATAATTCTGTGGTGGCTAAAGCTATACAAGGCATGGGTGGGCTGTACAAAAATTACATTAACTGAAGCGATTCAATACAACGTAACAAAACTCTCTTCTTCAGTTTGGCATGACAGATTAAAGAGTTTAAACTGAAGCGGAATATTCCAATTAATAAATAAATAAATAACGCTCTTAAAGGGAAATGTTTTTACAATTTCAGAAATTCATTCTTGTTTTAAAGTAGCAAAGTGAAGCCAAGAATGTGTGCTAGCAAGTTCCACTTACTAGACCTTTTGACGGCTTTGCGGTTGTGCGACTTAAATGAATTCGCTCTTCAAGTGAAACTAAACGATTAAGCTGTTGAAAAATTAATATTAATAAATCAAAGAAACATCAAATTATAAGCAAGATAACAAATGAATAAAAAGGCAAATGAAGCGCTTGAATTTTTAAAGTCGCACGAAAGCGACTCTAGTATTATACCCTGTACCTAAAAGTTACAAAGGGTATATAAGGTTTGAAGATTGTAATAGACTGTAGTATATATATATATATTCCTGATCAGCATTAGCAGCCGAGTCTATCTATCTGCTAGGGACACACCATTTTTTAAACGGATGCCTTACATGTGTACTTGTAGTTCAAATATTTTACTAGTTTCCTCCTTCTCCTCTCTCCACCACTTCAAAATATTGCCAATACTGTCCCGAGTTCTGAAGCTACGTCTATTTTAGATTTTATTCAAATCGGATGACTGCTTTATCAAATAGTCGCATTATAGAAAGCTCATAAAAACAAAAATTAGTAGTTAAAAAATCAGATTTTAAGTTCAATTGTCTTCAGATTTTGATGATACTTTTGGATATGGTGTGGCACTATAAAAAACTACCAATTATTAAATTTGGTCACGTAATTTTTCGAAAAAATAAACGATTTAAGTACTAAAATGCTTTTAAAGTCCATCGTTTTTATGTCAACTATAAAAAATAATGAGGCTATATGTTATTTGTCCTAAACTTAACCTGCAAATGGATATAAAAAGTCTACATGCCAAGTCTGCTGTCCCTAGCTGTTATATTTTAAAAGTTCTTATCGTTCATACAGACGAACGGATGGACGGTCATACGCCCTTCGGAATTGTTAGTATACACAGTTTTTCTTCTTTCAGCTACAGGGTATATAAAGAAAAGAATAATATTAATCCTCAACTATGCAACCTTATTGGCGCTTACATTTCTAGCGCTGCTGCAGGCTGTTTTTAAAAATATGAAATATCAATTATGAAAAGTTAATCAGAGTAGCCAAAATATAGGAAACAAAAAAGCTTACAACTTTGCGAGTTTTTTCATCAATGTTTTCCATCTCTTTATAGGCGCCGGCCAATATGGAGATTATCTGGTGGGGTGTACAAAATAAACAAAAATGATAACAAATTGAAATAATAAGCAAATGCTAAAATAATAATGAGGTATCTAAAACACAGGGTACAATTATGAGACTCTTTGGTTCCACTTACAACTAAAAACTCATCTCTGTCCACTCGCTGATTGCCATCGGTGTCGAACATGTTGAAAGCAATACGAAAACCTGATCTGGGTTCTGAAAAATAAATGCATTTTATTTGAAAATAAATTCCAAGTCTGTGGGCGCAACTTACTTGTCAAAATAGAGAGCAGAAACAGATACTCTGTGTAGGAAATTATGCCTGAAAAGGAGAGGAAACTATTCAGTATCGAAAATTGAAATACTTAATAATATAATTTTAGAATTAAATTGCATATATTAGAGTATAGTTTTTGAAGACAATTTTAACTTAAGAGAGAAATAGTTGCAAAATAAAATAAACTTATCAATAAAATGCTGTAGAACAGATTTTAGAAGCGATTATATCCGATTAAAAATGTAAGATAGAAGTCAAATAAAAAACATCAATAATTTTTCGTTAAAAGAATTGTGTTTGAAAAATATATCATGTTCAGAACTCATAAAAAATGTTTTTAAAAAATAGTATTTTTAAGCTACTTTGCGAGTTATGGCATTTAGCAATTAAACAATTTAAAGATGAAAACGACTAATTTAAATTAATTGAATCACAGGAGTGACGAACTTATTTATGCTTTCTTATGTCCACTATAGCATTTAAAAGATGATAATACATTGCTTAAATACAGCATTAAGTTGGTTTTTAAATTTGTTTCTTTGCTTCAAACTCACCCTTATCTCGCAGATTTCGGAATAGGCGCGTCGAGCCCTTCTTCAGTGCTGGTGTTTGTTCTTTATATTTCTCAACCTCCTCGTTGTTGAGCACGCGACGCTTAAGACGCGCTAAATTGGTAATTCTTTCAAGCTGAATTAAATAAGACTAGGAAATAGTAACACTCACGTCTGGGTTCCTGTTCCACCACAGAGTCTAGAAAGTCCTGCGGCGTCATATAGAGCTGATCTCCAAATTCCACAGATGCGAATTTGATTGAAACGCCTTTCGCGCGCTGTTAACTTGATATTCTCAATATCCATCTCCTGCTTCGCCTGTTTGGTTGATTAAAGATTAAGTTTCGAGAAAATAAATCGTAATTTAATATGCCGTAGTGCGTATATGGTGAAAATATAATTGACATAAATCAGAGTGCGATTCGATCGCTCTGCGATTTCCGCCGCTGCGGCACAAAGGCAGACTGACAACAAAAGACTGCGAGCCTGGTGACGTTTTGATTAATGTTTTTGGAGTGTTGGCAAAAATTAAGCAGTCTTTTTATGACTCGCATAAAGCTGGCATATAGATGAGCGACTGCTCAGGATTCCCACGCAGCATTTGGCATAAATTTGATAATTGATTTGCTCTAGAGAGGCCGTGCTTTTTGGCATAAATAAATCGACTTTTATAGCAATAAATCTGACATTTAATGCCACACAGACAACAAGTAGGCAGTCACAATGACTCAATTCCATGTCCAGTGCCTGCCTGGGGCCAACAAATGCGAGAATGGGCCATAACTCGACTTGGCAGGTCAAAACCAAAGCCAAAATCAAGGCTCTCATTCAAATGTTAGACATGTGCAGCAGAAAACACTTCACGCTCACGCCCACGCCCATACGCCCACGCCTGCAGAGCGCCGCGGGCCGAATATGTGATAATTCTTCATAATTGACTGACATCATCCAGACGGAGGTGAAGGAGACAAAGGCTCGACAGTGGCGGCAGTGCCTCCGTTTCTGATTCTCCTCCAACTGTTTTGCCTCTCCGACTTGCCACTGCAACCAACAATTTGTAGACAACAATTAAAGACAACCAAAGCCCATTCATCATCATCAGAGGTAGTTGGATTTCAAAATTTATATGCCTGCACATGTCAGGGACGTCGTTGAATGCCTCACCGCGCCACGCCACGCCCGCGTCTGGCATTGAGGTGAAGTCCATTGTCGCCGACATGTCATTGTTGCTATTATTATTGTTGTTGTTGCTATTGTTGTTGTGGGTGTAGTTGCTTGTCGCGCTCAAAAATCAGTAATCAGATCGATTGATAGATAAATTTTCAGTAACTGGCAATGTCAGCATAAATGTGAATTGTCGGCCTCTGTGGCAGGTGCGTGGGCGGCGTTTAGCTGCTAAAATTCTACATTTGTCTGCCTCTGCCACATTGCATTGCATTACACTCATCTACAGTCTCTCCTCGAATAAGCAGACGACACATTTCTCAAAAGCTTAAATCGAATTGAGTATACGCTTTAAAATATAATTCGAGTTCTCTTTTATACAAAAATAGTCGAATAAAGAAAATGTTGTCTCTTTAAATAAAAAAAAATTAAATTAATTTAGGGGTTTATAAATTTTAAATAAAGCGATACACGTTTAAAACATTTCAGATATTTTAAATAATATTATAGTGGAAATACATTTTAATATATTAAGCAAATAATTCAAAAAGAAATGAAATGTGCATTGGCATTTCAAGCTGATCAACATTTAATTTTATATTAAAGAGATTTTAGAGAATTAATTATTAAAATTAAGTGTAATTTAAATGGTATTTCATTTGCATAAAAAATTAATATTGCATAATTTGATTAGATTTCTCCTTCTTAGGCTTTTCTAGCTTATGAGATGCTTTTTATAATTTTTATATATTTCCTATGTCCACAGTGCATGTTTGTTCACATAAATAAATCACTAAAATAAATAAATGTTGAGGTTTAAAAATATTTCTATGTATGTATTTAATTTTATCTTTCAAATAATTTAATTTTAATTCTGTTAAGTTCCTATTATAAATTAATATTTCATTTTCTAAGCAAGAAATATTAGTATTTATTTACATGATCTGCTTTTTCGGGGTTCGACTGTAATGCATTTGTTGTGTTTGGTGGTCGCTTTAAGCGCCGTCTAGTATATTTTCAAGGTGTGTGGTAAAATTCATTTGAATTTTGTCAAGAATTTCATATGATACGAGTATTACGATTAGGAACTGCACCCTCGGCTAAGCTCTGATGATAATGCTGCGAGTAAATATGAACAATTCACACCCAAATAGCCGCTAAAATAAACGGCTTATCACACGCGAGGCGCGTCACAAGTTTTGCTTCATTCTCCTAATGTTGACGCTTACAATGTCAACAGGTTGGCATTGTTGTTGTTGTCGTTCTTGTTGCTGTTGTTTAATGAACTTCAGGCACGGCATATGCTTTTTTGATTACTCACGTTAGCGCTCGTAATGACTCATCGACGTAAGCGTGTATTGTAATTAAATTCCTTTTATTTTTAGTTAAATGTAATCATTTCGCCGGCCTACGAATAAAACGCAACGAACGAACTAAGCACAACAAAACGCACAAAACAGCTGTTTAGTAAATAAACGCGCACGCACACACACATGCACGGGCGAGCGATGTTTCACGTCACGTAACGAAACCACCGCACTACGTAGCTGCCCACATATGGTCTACCCCCAAGCTAAAAATAGCTGCGCGAGTTTCTGCTCCCAATTATTGACTTTTTCACTTGCACTTTTCTGGCACACTTTTCCGCACTTGGTTGTTGTTGTAACCACTTACCATGCGTTTCTTGAGACTCAGCGCTTTCCGCTCTGTTACTGAAGCTACGCATTAGGATAAGTGCGGCCAACGAAATAGCACTGCCGCCAACAACAACAAATAGTTGCCTCGCTCGGCGGCTGGCATATCTGGCTCCATTGGTGGCACCTTGGCTGCTTCCACTGCCAAAACTATTGTATATGGATCTGGAGATGGCCAAGTGTTGTCGTTGCGGCTGCAGGCATTTTTTAATAACAAATTTGCTAATTTTGCCATTGTCTAATAATGTGTTGCACGAAACTAAAATATCTAATAGAAGAAAAGACGTAAGACAGCAGGTCTGTCACGTAATGGAGGCTTGGCGTTGCCACATGTTCACAGCTAACACAGAGTTGCATGTGGCATAGTGGGGCGCGCAAATGAGTGAGATTTGAAATGTCTGCCGAGGAAGAAATCGATGTTTTACTTTTGGGAAACTTTAATGCAAATATTATTATAATAATAGGGTAATAAAACGTAATGGAGGCTTGGCGTTGCCACATGTTCACAGCTAACAAAGAGTTGCATGTGGCATAGTGGGCGCGCAAATGAGTGAGATTTGAATGTCTGCCGAGGAAGGAAATTCGATGTTTCATTTTGGGAAACTTTAACGCAAATATTATTATAATAATAGGGTGAGCTACTTGCTTTTAAATTATAAGGAGAACTTGCTTTTTCTTATTATTTCTCTTGAACAATTGTATTTAAACAAAAGTATTTCAGTATTTCTTAGCATTTGCAGCTGGAAAAGCAACTTCGCTTCAAATAGCTTAACTTTAAAATATTCAAATATTAAAATTCTTACAATAATACAAATTTGTGTGTAAACTATTTACAGCTTTATAATTTAAAAGAATCACAGCGCGGTGTCAGCTGTTTATAAAAAATGTTGACGTATTTAATTGCCCATTTAATTGAAAACCCTAAAAATATAAAACCGCAATTTTTTAACTTTAGAGAAGCCTTTCATACTGATTTGATAGGAGGATCAAGGAGAATAAGTTACCTTCTTTGTTTTAAACCCTATTCCTAAAGGGTAAAAGGGTTAACTAGTTTTGTGCGAATGTAACACACAGAAGCAGGAGTGAAAGACCTCTAAAAGTATATATATTATTGATCAGTATGACAAGACGAGTCGTCCATCCGTATGAACATAAGAATCCCGGACATTATAAGAGCCGGAATGATCAAACATGGTATCCAGATTCTGCGAAGCCAATTCAAACACACACTCGATTTAAATTGAAATTTCCGGCACATATTGAATACTTTTTTTATATGTGTATAGTATATATAGTACTTAAAATTCCACTTTCTGTTAATGATTACATTTAGAAAGCATTTTATTTTGTATATCCATTTATTTCTAGATCAGACTAAAACTCCAATATACAGACAAGTATGTTTCGCTTAGCAATAGTCAGAGTTCGCGAAAATTTCTTTTCTTCTTTGAAAACTGTCCCGCATTGCCAATTATAAATGCGTTTGATATTATAAATGCGATCGTCTAAAACTTAGCTACGTGCCCAAAACCACGTCGTCCTGATGTATTTTCCCCCATTTGCGCACTTTGATTGGCCAATAAAAGCGAGTCGAACGTATTTTTGTGGTTTTTCATGCAAATTGTGACGCATTTTCCATGAACCAAAATATATTTGCATATTAACAGGGGATGGCCGGAGGCACTTGAAATATTTGGTGCCTTATCAAACGTAGGTGTACTATACTGGTAAATGGGTCAGCAGCATTTGAATAGAAATGTAGAAATTTGAAGCTCAAATGACTCATTCAGCAATGCAATAAAACTGTCCGAATATTTAACAAAATAAATGTCAATGAGATGCCAATAAAAAAATTAGTGTGTCCGATTAAAGAGTGGTATTTGAATTCAATAGAAATGTTCTGTTGGCTGTTGTTGGTGAAAAGTATTGATTTCACTTGATTTTCCGCTTTTCATTTTATGGCACTCGGCACTTGTTATGGGAAACTGAAACTGCGCCTAAACCAAAACCCTTCACAAACAAACAAACAAACGAAAACACACAGGCTATCTGGCTGGTTGGCAGGCAGGCAGGCTGGCAGGCAGGCAGTCGGCACGCAGCTCTAGAATAGCACTACAGGTGAGAGGAGGTGGAGGCAGGTTCTTGGGCAGTTGACACTTCATAAGTTGGCCACAAAATTATACATGGTATGAGCATAAGCAAAGGCATTGTCTGCGGTCTCTGGCTGCGTCCCGCTGATCCCGCAGTGTTGGCCGCCTTGGCTGTGGGCCATTGGGTTTCGTTTGCAGGCGTCGTCATCGTCTTCGTCGCCGTCGCCGACGTCTGGCTGGATGGCCAACTTACGACCAGTTATGAGCTCGTAAATTATTAGTTTCTTATATACACACAAGATATATTATATATATATATATATATATATATACTACTTATATATCCGACTTACATTTGTATTTCTGTGGCGAGCATAGCTCATATTCCCTTTTGCTTTGGCATTTCCTGCGAAAGTTGTAAAAATTGATTGTGATTGTGGCCCTTCTGGCCAAGCGCCAGCGACCAGGCGCGTCGCGATATATTAATTCAATACGCAAGTCATAAAAATTGTTTGCAAAGATCCGTTTGCTTCTTTCGTCGTCGCACATAAAACTTGTTTGTTCACGCCTCCAAGTACCTTTCATTGGTGCGGTCAGTGTCCGTCCGTCTCGTCAACATCCTGCGGCTATTTCCATTGATTTTTCGGTAGTAATAAAGCTGTTTCAATTACTAAACGGTTTTTATTGCCCAAAAATGGAGTAGACTTAAAAGCGAACAATTAAGGCAGCTATAAATGATCAGACAGAGTTGACTGTTCAATACTCTGATTGCACTATTGTGAAGATCTTAACAATTCTGATTCTGATTAATGGAGATGGTTTGGGTTTTATGAATTTTATTTAAACATTACTCGCGTAGAATTGGGCATTCTGTTTATTTTCTTAGATCGTCAGATGGCTAAGCATCCGATTATGATTTTTGCTGTTTTTTAATGATGTAGGTGTGGGCTATAAAGTATTGTAATTTAACATAATTCGTACAAATGCGAACATATTTAATTTATTTACAAGCATAAATTGATCACAGAAAGCAACGAAATCGTCAGATGCTTAAGCGTCAGATGTTTACTTTCACAGAGAATTTTTTTTTGCAAATACTTCATTCAACATTTAAAAGTTGATTTATAAATAGCCTTAAAATGGCTTTTAAGGGGCAGTTTATGGTACTTTTATTAAGTACGGTTGGTTTTGAAAGATTCCTTTAATTATACAATTCCAAAATGATTTACCAGGAAAGAAGCATGAAATATTAGAAAGAAATGACTTCAACGAGTACGTAATCAGATCTCCATTGTTATCGTTTTCAAAAAACAATTCCATAGAAGCAAGTTATTAGCTGGCAGCTCATATTTATTATATTTTATTAATAGGAAATTGATTTTTAAATTTGTTTATTTATTTAGTTTAATATACTTTTTATTTCTCTATTAAGTATCTATTATTGTTCCACCCCTCCTACGCTTTCGTCCAAACATTGGCAATAATCGAATGGACCCTTCTCTCGAAGGGCTACCGAAGTGGGCTTTTGAAGTTCTTAGCGCCGAGTTCTGTTGTTCGCCTCAGGCACAATGCACGCACATACAGCTGCCGCCTTTATTCTTCAAAAGTTAATTAGCTTTTAGATATTATAAAGTTTCAGAGCTTATATAATCATGCAGCAGAGAATTCAATGGAACTTAAAGGTGGTCGGTCGCTGCCAAGCGCAGGCAACTCGTAAGCCACTATTAGGTAATGCACGACAAACGTTTGAGTTCGATGTCGGAGGCTGTAAACCGATACAACGGTAAAGTTGAAATTGATATATGGGCTTTAGATAATTTTGACAGTAATGCCGGTAAAGATTATTGAGATATGTCAACGCTTAAATATGAAATTCTTACGAAACTCGAACTCCAATTCTCAATTCAGTCGAACCAAAGTTCAATGTCAAAATCAGTTAAAGACGGGGCAGCGTTTCGTGTCAAGTGTTTTTTTGGGCCTGAAGTTGATGCATCTTTTCTTTATAGCACTTTTCTTGGGTTTTTGTTGTTGCTGTTGTTATTCTTTCGTCATCATCGTTTGCATTCGGGAAGTTGTGATATTTTAGTGAGTTGGAATTTTTTGGGACGCGCCCAGCGGGCCCACCTGTTGTGCAATTCAGTTGAACTGCAGCTCATTGAGTTGTAATTAAAAGCGGTATTAAGCCGACTTTGCGGGCCACACAAAATGCCAGAATGCCGGCAGAATGTGTCGCACATAAATCTCAGAAGTGGACAGCAGCATAGGGGGGTGGGGGGAACATTGATTCATCACTCGGTCGGCGCGCTAGAAGGGTGTTTTGGAAAGTCAAACAAGGCTATCGCATTACCCAAACAAGGATGTTAGAGACAACTTTTCCACTCTCTCTCTCTCTCTCTCTCTCGCTCTGTCTTCCTCTAGAACAAGTTTTGCGGCTTGTCTTCTAACGACTTGGGCTGCTGGCACTTGATTTATGCTGCCAACATGCGTCCGCGCCGGCCAACCAGGAAAGTAGTTAACAATGGCAGTCGCTTATGAAACGCTCCAATTACATCACTCAAACTACAGTTAAAGTGCCGTGGCAAGTGGCAGAGTGGTAGTGGAGTCTGGAACGTCGCTTGGCTGTCACATTAGGCCTTACTAATCACTAGCCAGCCTCTATGTTATCGCACAACGAGATCTTCAAAGGATTAGAGCAGAGTCTCGCCTCTCCGCCATAGGATGTTTGTATTAACGGGTTAGGAATGGCTTTCCAACATTTTACAGCCGGCGCTTGGCCACCAAGACACCAAGCTACAAGAAACTACAAATTCCAGATCTTGCTAGATATGGTTGCCTACCTACAGCTCTCTAACGATTCTCCTTTTAATTTTATTAATTGTTATTGCAGCGAAATGCCATAAATTGTTGTTAACTGATTTGGTTAATAGGCGCGCCGCCTATCGATTTCGTCTAACAATAAAAATTGCTCACATTAAACTCGAACAAGATGCGAGACAGGTGGCATACAAGACTAATTGAAGGCCCATCGACGGCTTGAACTCTCAGCTTCTTAGCTGAAGTTTCTGCCAACAATTGAAGGCTTAGGCGGCTCCGACTTTGGTTGAGTGGGAAAATGAAATGAGATAGAAAGTACGAGATAGTCGAAGATTGTAAAGGTTCATTCAGAAAGAGAGCTCTAAGAACAGTAATGATTTATTCTAGAATTATTATCATGAACTGTTTAACAATTAGAAATACAAGTTTTTAAAATCAAATATTTTATCTGGAAAAGAATATGTTTTTATGGATTATGAATACACATATAGTATTTGAGGAATTAAAGCGGCCTCAAAAATAGCGAAATGGAAATTTTATAATATGATTTATTCTAGAATTATTATCATAAACTGTTTAACAATTAGAAATACAAAGTTTTTAAAATCAAATATTTTATCTGGAAAAGAATATGTTTTTATGGATTATGAATACACATATAGTATTTGAGGAATTAAAGCGGCCTCAAAAATAGCGAAATGGAAATTTTATAAATGAATTATATGAGTTTTTGAAATAAAAAAATATTAAAAAAAATTATTATCTAAAAGTATTTCTTCAAAATATATAAAAAATATATAAAATTTTGCCCACTTTCATTATTATATTATTATTATTATGACGCACTATTTCGCCTTAAAATGGAACTGAGCTGGATTTGTTGAAGTGTTTTCATTGATCATAAATATTTTTTTGAAATATTTTTAAATACATCGTGCATTATATAATCAACATTTTAATTTTTAAATTTAATTCGGCCCCCCCTTTTGGTAAAAGCTGCATACGGCCTTGTCCACATCAACATAAATGAAATTAGTCGAAGAAGGAACATATTTTTAAACAAATAGGTGCGTGCTTTCTGGTATTTAGGATACAATTACCGAATTCTTAAAGAGTAGAAAACAAAATTTCATAGTATCTTTAACATGTGAAGACTAACATTGGAAGGCTAGAGTCTTTATCAAAGGGGTGTGGGTTTGGAGGATAACGTTTGGATGATATTTTAAAGAAAATGTAATCAATCAATCAACAATCCATCATAGGTTGACATTCTGATGCATGCAAGACTATAACAAATCTGTATAATCTTAATTTATTGGATATCCTCCTTTTAATATTAAGACCATCCCAGCCACTGCTCTAACTGTGACAAGTCAAGGTTCCATAGGTATTCAAGGTGTCATTCGTTAAATTACAAGTGTGTTATTCATCTGAAAGAATTCCACTAAATTGCTCAACAGTTTCTCATCGTAAAATCAAGTAACGCTCCCCATCAATTTGCCAACAAAGAGAATAGAGGGAGAATTTATTAAATTGCCATCGATGGCTGCCAAATTAAAATGTTGAGGGCGTAGCGTGGCAGAACAGAAAAATCGAAAATGGTGTTATAAAATGTGTGACAGATTTCTTTGATATATAAGTCTCATAAATTAGCGTTCATAATTAAGGAGACCTCTTGGGCGTGGCATGCCAAATGGCAGCCAAGTGGCAGCCAAATCAAATACCAAATCAAAGCGAAAAGCATAAATATTTTGGCAAATTAAATGTTATTAATATAGCTGTCGTCATATGGAGAAAAATCGCCAGCCATAAAGATCGGCATGGAATGCAGTCGTGAGGCGCTCGTTCTGAGACGTTCGCGCATGTCTGTTGCGCATAAGTTCTGGGCTCGAATGCTACTGACATTAATGGCTTCTCAAAAGGCGCCAGCTGCTGTGAATCACACGAATATATAAATGCCTAGGCCATTGGCTACTACTCTGTACAACTGGAATATGGGTCAGTCAGTGTTTGGATGGGCTCCATAAATAATACTAAGACCATAAAATAAAACATAAACTGCTCGATCATAGAACACCAATTTAATGGCCTTTGTCGCATTGGCGCCTCAAAGCTGCACAAATATGAACCAGCTCGTAAATATTACTTAAAACAACTAGGGAAACTAAAGTCGGGTGTCCCGACTATGAAATACTCTATACATATGTGTAGAATAATTATGCGTGTATGTGTGTGGTTCCAAAATACACATTTTCTGCGTATTCACATAAGGCGCCTGGGACTAAAATTTTGTGTTCCTAGGTCTTATAGTCTCCGAGATATAGGCGATTTTACGACTGGAAAATCGGGAAACCCCCCATAGGGGAAAAGTGGGGGGAAAATCAAAAAAATAAAACAAACTTGCACAGCGTACACACGTAAGCCATCTTTGTGCAAAATTTGGTGTCTCTAGCTTTTATAGTCTCTGAGATCTAGGTGTTCATACGGACAGACAGACGGATAGACAGACAGGGCTAGATCGACACGTCTTGTCTCGCTGATCAAGAATATACATATATATGTATACTTTGTGGGGTCTGCCACGCCTCCTTCTGCCCGTTACATTTTTCAGCTCGCGCAAGCCTAATATAAATATACTCTTATACATTTCATGTACAGAGTATAAAAAGGCAGCTCCGAGTCGCTCGCTGTCTGGCCGGGACATTGGCCATGAAGAGAAGTGTTTGCTTCGATGCCATTGACAAGGCAAAGGCGCAACTTTGTAACTGGCCGGCTATTGGCAACCTGTTGGGCTAGTTAGTGGCAATATTATCAATCAAATGCTTGTGTGTTTTCACAATTTTATGGCCAGTTTATGGACAGTGGAACGCCTTGAGGCGTCTGTTCCAGTAAATAGTTAAGCTGATCATTGGCCATTGACCACGCCCTGTTTTATGTCTGCATAAACTATCAAATTGTGAGGCTGGTAGTGCCAATTCGGAGCAATTATGGATGGATCTACTGTTTGGAAGGCGTTTGAAACTATTCCTTAAGAAAAGTTCGCAGCGACAATAATTGATTCGGAAATTAAGTTTAGGTTAGGTTGAGGTGGCTGCCACGCCCTTGAAGGCTAGAAGGGACCTATTTCAAAACTAATTTTATTTAATCTTTAATCTCTGTAATGCAACACAATAAATAATAATAAACATATATACAAGTATACAACAAAAAATTTGTGTGTCAGGGAGACATGCGATTGAAGTGAAACTTCGTGGTTCGAAATCGATGTAATCGATGTTCACAAAAATGTTAAACATCGATTTGTTTTTAGAGAGTCGATTAATCGCATAAAGTCAAATGCACACCAAAATTTACAAACTATTACTTGAAATTGTCGCTGATAATGTCTTATTGAAAACGAAAATTATTTTTTTTCAGCTTTACGAGTTAAACGATTTTATTTTTGGGGGAAATCGAAAAAAAATCGAAAAGGATCGCCAGATCGTCGCCACTTGTGTCACAGAAAAGGTTGTCGTTCGAGCAGACAAAACCCTGAAGTAAGAAGTTTCACTTCAAAAAATAAATAATACAGTTTTTAGAAGATATTATATTCGTTTCAAAAAAGACTCAGTATGTACTTATACTGCTCTGGTTTCTACGGCTCTGATTATAAAGGCTTAACATCCACAAAACGGCACTGACTTCAATACCTTAGTTTACAATTTATTTGTTGGATCAGTATATCATATATATCGTAATATTGATCTATATATGATGCACGCATTTATTCTTATTAATACTTGGTCTGATAGAAGACCCAGATATAAGACCTCTACATAGCATATAGCTGATCATATTATAGTGTAAGTTTTATAAAAATTAAAGCCCAAGTCTTATTATAATTTAAGCCCAAGTTGTTAGTCTATGGTCATAGTTTTCAATGTATACCTGTCAGATATCAATGATCATACTAAAGCTCATAATTCATTGTTCTACTCGAATCATTTTAAACCTTTATTCATTGGAATTTTGAAAGTTCAAAGTTTCCATCCTCTCACCAAAATAATATTTGGGAACTTTCCAGCCTTGCTATGTCTGTGAGATCAATCGGGAAAGCTATGTTGGACAGTAAGAAAGAAAATGCTACTGGCTTTTTAATCGTTTTGATAGGATCTACTTGTAGCTAGGTCTGGCTGTGTGACAACTGATCGGATAATGGCCGGTAAGTATAGCCTACCACAGAAAAAAACTCGCTCCTTTTTAGTTTTTGAAATAATTTAGCTATTTTCCAAGTTTGCAAATAAGACCTTTAATCTAACTTTTTCGCATGTAAGGTCAGACTTACAATTACTTGGAAACTTTTCTATATAGAATTAAATTTGACGGACAATATGCCTCGAATTATTGGTATGTTGTTGGGTTTATTGCAATTGATTTAGTGGATAAACAATTAAAAGCTAAGTTTTAAATATTTTAAAGAACATAATAATGTTTGCGTTCGTTCGTTATTTAGGTAAGTATGTTAAGTTTTGTGATGTCAAGCCTCGGTGGCTCTTAGGTCTGTAGGTTTTGGTAGTACAAATCTTTTGGTTCTACATGTGGAAACACCGGGATAACAGCTTCCACTGCTGGCCAGGCTAGATCTTATCTGAGTATTGTTGAGCATATAGTCAACGAGTGTATTATTCAGTCCTTGTAGAAGGCCGAGTGAGGTCGAGGACGTACAACGTGGGCGTAGTTTCTACATAATTCGGACTGATAGTAACAAGGGCCTCATCGGTTTTTTGGGAAATCTATAAATGGAAGTAAAAACATAAACAAATCTATTTGAAACGTTTAGCCAGCCATTGAGCAAACAATTGAAGACCCTCGACCGCTGTGTGGACTCCTCGACGGCGCGCTGCGTGTTGTTGCCCACGGAGGAGAAGGTCGGCGATATACGTTCCACAAATCCAGTCCAATGCATCCGAATTATGTGCCGCACATTCTCGAGCAGCGGACGCTCCTGCAGATGTGAGCGCCTTCGCTCCCACTCATCGTCGGGCATCTGAAGGGGCTCTTCGGCGTTGGCCGTGGTCGGCTGCCGCACCATCTCGAGTGGCAGGGCTTGGGTGCGACTCAGTTTGTGGCGCTTGAATATGCGGAAAAATCGCTGGAAAGGCATCACACAACAGGCGGCATGCCAGAAGGTTCGACGAACGGCATTACTCTTGCCAGGAGCACGTCTCCACTTTTCTTGGCCGCCAGCAAATCGCCGAGCTTGGCGCAAATACCGCTGACGTCTCAGCAGCTTACGACGTCGATTGCGACGCTTCTTGGACTGCCAATTGAGCCTAAAATACGATTACATAATTGCTAATTTGTTTCAAATATAAAGGCATACCTATGGGAGTCCAAGAGGCGTCGCATTTGGCTGTAAGCATCTTCAACATCCATTTCTAAAACTGACATTACGTGGGAAATATTTCGGTGACTTACGTAAAACATATATTAAAAATTTTGTAGCCTGAACTTGTCGAGACATTGAAGCAAATAAATACAAATACTTGCTATCCAATGTAATACTACTTAGAATATTGTTTCTTCAACGAAAACAAAGCTTAGAAAATTAAGAAACATTCGTATTTTTTGTCAACAAAATTGGTCATTTACTTGTACTTATTTAAAACGTTTATTTATGCTTTTCAGTTATAATTACCTCAGAACTAAGAAAACACTTGTATATTTTACGAAACGTTAAGAAATATTCTTGTTATTATTAAACAATCTTTAGCATTTCTTTACTAAAGAAAATTACCTTCATCTAAGAATGACATTTTTTTTAAACAGTTCTTCTAATCTGATACCATTTATGAAAAAATACCTTCATATTAAGAGAAAGGTATTTTAAACTTATTATTTTAGGAAAATGTATTCCTCTCTAAAGAAATGATTTTAATAAATATTTCGCATTTTATTTAGAAATTCATTTATAAATTCATTTCTTCGTTAACGATTTTTTTCTAATCTAAGAAACTATGTTTCGAAATTTCAAGGCATGGTTACCTTTATATCTATACTAATTATAATTATAAAGAGTAAAGATTTGATTGTTTGTTTGAATTGAAAAGGCTCCGAATCTACTGGACCGATTTAATGGATTCTTTCACTGTTGGGAAGCTACACTATCGACGGTGAACATGGGCTATATTATATTTGCAAAAAAGGTGTAAAAAAAAATACCTTAAAAAGCTATCTAAAATGAATCAGAAAAAAAAACATAGAAACACCGTTTTGCAGGGTTTGCAAATAATAAACAAATAGCAAACAAAAAGTTTGCTTAATAATTAAAACAAGATTAATATACATAATTTAAATAATAATATCTAATTTAAAAACAACGAAAAAAGTAATAATGCGAACTTATAACGTCGACGCGCTTCTACTTTAGATATAAGCTGTGGCGCAAAAGTGGGATTAACTAGTTGGGAATTTTATGTGCTCCATATTTAAAATATAAGCATCGATGTTTCGGTTTAATGTTTGTGGGTTTCAGTGTTTCCAACTATTTAGAAGGAAAAAATCTGTTTTTGACGGAAAGGAGAACGAAAATTACAAAAAGCGGAAAAAAGCTAAATGTATTTTTAAAAGCCAGAATTCCCGCTTCCCGCAATTTCGAATATTTTCCCGCAATCTCATTTCAAAAACAAACAGGGGACGGGAAAAAACACTGGTTGGCAACACTGATTTTATTTATTGGAAATGAAAGACCGAAACTGTATTCAGAAAACATATATTTCATTAATGTTATAAAAAGAATTATTAGCAACACAGTTTTAAGAAAAAGAGTTTTCTACTTTTTAGAAAGTATCTTCCATTCTAAAAAAATATGTTCATTTATTTCTAGCCTAAAATTTAAAAAAAAAAGTTTTTGAAAATAGGGCTTTAAGTGCAATTTTCTACCGGAGTATTTCTGGAGTGTTGTCTTCAGAGAAGAAGAAAATAAAAATTCGTTAAGTTCTGAAAGTTGTAGAAATATATTCCACAGAGCGGGTATTTTCATGTTCAAAGTGAAGAATGTGCTATAAAATAAGGAAAGACGTACGACCCAAAATTAATATTTATTAAGAAGTATCCGAAATATGTAGATTATACTGCCTTTAATGGCGCACGCATCCAACACAGAAGGGACAGCGATTATTATGGCATCTGACTGGTGCCGATCGGCGCTGACTATAGTGGGGTCGACGGCTCTGGTGCTGCGGTCTCTCCTCCGGAGGCGCTAACCAAGCTAAGGTGGGTTGAATGATCTTGTACCAGACGACCACAGCAATTGGATACAAAATGGGAGCCGCAATGCAAACTATACAGGGCATGGCGCTAATTCTTTGAATTGGAATTTTTTTGCTAGAAATTTTGCTGCTAGATAGAAATGAATGTGTGCACAGAGACTGTAAATTCAAGCCTACCTTGTGTGATTTATAATTAGTGTTGCAATTGCAATTGCAATGGAAAGAAAATATTTACAAATCAATTATTATGATTAGCGGCTGCTGCAACTCACTTCCAGCATAATCGATCACCCAGCTGGGTGGCAAAGGCGGCAAAAATTTGCATACATAAAAGCGAGCACTCATGACGAGTGTTGTTCTCTGCCATCAACAACAATAAATAAATGTTCAGAGACAAAAGACAGCGGCATTTTTGCATTACTATATAGCATTCGATACGATCTAATTGATTTGATTTGAAATGTTCCGCCTCAGCCCGTTCTCATCCCAGTAGGGGCAATCATGTCGCATTGGCGCCAATTTCGCGTGCTCGCATATTGTTGACAGACAACTATTACAATTTTATTAACATAAATTATTGTTGTTTTTTATTTGCTGCAGCAAAAATCAATAATGCTTAATGCCTGACGGAATTCCATAGCGTCTGAGTCGCTGCCTAAATCAGTTAATTGCCTGAATGCACTTTTGATTGGCAACCCACTCGGCTCTAATATTAATTGATGAAGTTGTGCGGCACTTATCACCAAATGTTTGATAAAAAAACTAGTTGGTAGCCATTATACGAGTACTACAGTTGTTAACATTTCATAAATCGGCTCAGACGAATTGCAAAAACCCATTACATTTATGCAATTTCACATTAATTGGGTAACCGTTTCGGACGTCTTTAAACATTTTGAAATATTTATATGAGCAACAATTTTCCAATTTTTTAAAAATGTAGTCTCACTCTTAAATATCTTTCTTATAAAATTTGAGAGTGAGTTGAGAGAAATACTACAAATTTTTCAAAAAGTGTAGTCCCACTCTTCAATAACTTTTTTATAAAATTTGAAAGTGTGTTGAGAGTAAACACTATAAAAACTCTTATACTCTAAAATTTTATTTCGATACCCAAATAAACAGAAAAGTTTTTACA